>NW_028244321.1:532500-817500 GCF_964263255.1 Lissotriton vulgaris | reverse complement strand
GGAGGATGCTGCTGTGAGCTCCTCCCAGCTAATCACACAAACAGCAGTAAAGGAAGATAACTACACAGTTAGGGGGGACTGCATGGTTAGGTTTTTGAGGAATTATTGAAACTGACCTCAGTGACCCATGATCAGAGCTGTGGCTAATGACTGCATGCCTAATTATGATGAAGCAAGCACCATGGCTCGTAGGGGCCCCACAACACACTTTTCTTAGCTCATTGAATTAAAGTATAAACTTCTACCATGTGTGAGTGGTAAAGGCTTGTTAATTTTGTTGCTTTTCAAATTCACGTCTGACAACAAGACGAAGGAACATTGGGGCATCAGACGCTTTGGAAAGTAGCCACCAACCGCAGAGAAAGAGAGAAAGAGGAAAAAGGCAGTATTAGGTGTGGAGAAAACAGCAGCAGGTACAAGGAGCTCAAATGAGATTAATGGCGCCTCAGTAGAGCACGTAAAGGAACAGTTACAAATCTAAGAAAAGGGAAAGAAAAGACTAGGAAAAAACACAGAAAGAGCTTGTAGACTAAATTATCTTCCAGGAACAGCAGGTTAGGAGAAATTACACAGGGAGCAGTTAAGCTTGTAACACGGGGGAGAATAGAAAAGAAAATGCAGTTTTATGAAGTGTGTTTGCCTAATCCAGCTAGCACTTTCATTTTATTTCTCTATTTGCTTCTTTTATTGGTAAAGTAAGTTTCAAGTGCATGCACAGGTATGACCGAGAGAGCCAGGGTATAATAATTTGAAGCGTTTGCACCAGCGCTAATGAAGGACAAGAGTTATAGCAAAGATATGAAAGGGGGAGCGATAATAAATATGTGATATGGCAATAGTGACACCAAAATAAGCCACCTATTTATAAAACTGACATGGAAGAAATACTAAAGGTTAACTTCTGAAATTGTAGCCGATGTTAAAAAGATTCTCGTTGTCGGCAGGATTCGAACCTGCGCGGTGGGACCCCAATGGATTTCTAGTCCATCGCCTTAACCACTCGGCCACAACAACTGACTGTAAGGTGTGTGCACATAATCTGTATGCAAGTTTTCAAGGTGTCCCACAGCAAATTCCTGATATTCTGCAATGCACTTTTTAAAAATAATGTTTTTTTCAGCAGGCACATTCTCTCCTAAAAACAAAAATTGCAGGCGTATATCTCTAGTTTGGATTACCATAATCTTGCATGCATACTCTCATGGGTCACTCAAGTTTTTTGGACCCTATTGCACTCTGTTTTCGTGCTGCTTTTAGTATATGGCCCATATTACAGAAGTCTACCATCTTTGAGTATTTGAGGCTCCTTTGTAAGTGCTTTATATTTTTTCCTTGAAGAGCTATATAATAAAGGGGTCCGTGAAAGATTGCATTTATGGAAGATAAAAGAAGGCCCATATTTCTCACCAAATGCTGTAGAGCAACCTGATGTTTTACTCATGTTATCCTTAGTTCGTTTTTGTTAGACCTTGCATTCTTAAGGTGGTCCCAACCCCACCTTATTGCTTTTCACCTCCGTATTTTGCTGTATCTTTTTGTTGGCCTTAGGACTCTGATCACTTTATCGCTACTAATCAGTGCTGAAGTGCACGTGCTTCTTCCCTAATCATGTGTATAATTGGAGTATACCTGACTGACAGATTTAATTTACTTGAAAGCCCCTTGCAAAGTGGTATACCATATACCCAGGGACTGATTGTGCCGCCCAAAGAAATAGCATTTCAAACCTGTCTCAAGCCTGCTACTGCAGTGCCTGTGCTGCAGTGTACTGCCACTTCGACTTGGCATTTAAAACTACTTGCCAAGCCTTAAACACCAATTTTATTACATATCAGTAACCCCTAAGGTAGGCCCTAGGTAGTCCTAGGGGCATCATGCTATGTAAGTAAAAGGTAAGACATGTACTGTGGTAGTTTGTATGTCCTAGTAGTATCAAACAGTCTATTACATTTTTCACTACTGTGAGGTCTGCCCCTCTCATAGGTTAGCATTGGGTATTCCCTTATACTTTTTGGGGGGTAATTCCATATCAGAGAGGAGAAGCTTTATTTATTTATTGATAAATCCTATCTACTGGTGAGGTTGGATTTAATCTTACTATTTTATAAATGCCATTTTTAGAGAGTGAGCATTTCTCTGCACTTACTGCTCTATTTGCATGAAAACCTGTCTTCAATTGACGTCTGAATTGGGCTGCGAGACAGCTACATATGTGCATTCCCTGTAGACAGCCACAACACAGGTCACTCAACTGCAACTGCATTCATCTGCATTCTGATTGGCCTGGGGGAGAGCTCCGCTCCCCTTACCGCAAATATGTTCAAGAACGATAATTTATGTCAGTAAGTACAGTATACCTACATCTTATAATCATGTGTGTTTAAATAATTTGTCGTTAGATCGTTTAAATATTGAAAAGGATCTGTTTTTAATATACATTTTACAAAAACAACTGGTACATTTGGGAATTCTGTAAAGGAAAAACCCAGCTGCCGTGACATTGCCAACCACAATGCTGTGACTCGGATTCAAACCGAGGTTGCTGCGGCCACAACGCAGAGTACTAACCACTATACGATCACGGCGAGCTACTTGGGCTCAATAACATACAGTGACATGAAGAAATTATAATTCGGAACACTCAGGGCTACTCCTGTGATAGGCTGAATGTGTTCATTGCTTCCTCATTCCTTATACAAAGGCTTTATCTCCTCAGTGGTTGATAGACTGAAACCGTTTCCTGGCCGCCTGCTTTTAACTGGCAGGAGTCAAAGATCACACATACACTGGTGGGCCTGTGATGGGACACCAATGCAGAGAAACACACCTGGCGCAGATATTCTATTCTGTTTATTAGACCTGCATCTCCCCTGTACCTCCTCAAGCCATCTGTATGTGAAGCAAGAAAGAGTTAAGGAACAGTCCATCTACACTTTTATTGGGAGGATGCTGCCGTGAGCTCCTCCCAGCTAATCACACAAACAGCAGTAAAGCAAGATAACTACACAGATAGGGGGGACTGCATGGTTAGGTTTTTGAGGAATTATTGAAACTGACCTCAGTGACCCATGATCAGAGCTGTGGCTAATGACTGCATGCCTATTTATGATGAAGCAAGCATCATGGCTCGTAGGGGCCCCACAATACACTTTTCTTAGCTCATTGAATTAAAGTATAAACTTCTACCATGTGTGAGTGGTAAAGGCTTGTTAATTTTGTTGCTTTTCAAATTCACGTCTGACAACAAGACGAAGGAACATTGGGGCATCAGACGCTTTGGAAAGTAGCCACCAACCGCAGAGAAAGAGAGAAAGAGGAAAAAGGCAGTATGAGGTGTGGAGAAAACAGCAGCAGGTACAAGGAGCTCAAATGAGATTAATGGCGCCTAAATAGAGCACGTAAAGGAACAGTTACAAATCTAAGAAAAGGGAAAGAAAAGACTAGGAAAAAACACAGAAAGAGCTTGTAGAAGAAATTCTCTTCCAGGAACAGCAGGTTAAGAGAAATTACACAGGGAGCAGTTAAGCTTGTAACACGGGGGAGAATAGAAAAGAAAATGCAGTTTTATGAAGTGTGTTTGCCTAATCCAGCTAGCACTTTTATTTTATTTCTCTATTTGCTTCTTTTATTGGTAAAGTAAGTTTCAAGTGCATGCACAGGTATGACCGAGAGAGCCAGGGTATAATAATTTGAAGCGTTTGCACCAGCGCTAATGAAGGACAAGAGTTATAGCAAAGATATGAAAGGGGGAGCGATAATAAATATGTGATATGGCAATAGTGACACCAAAATAAGCCACCTATTTATAAAACTGACATGGAAGAAATACTAAAGGTTAACTTCTGAAATTGTAGCCGATGTTAAAAAGATTCTCGTTGTCGGCAGGATTCGAACCAGCGCGGTGGGACCCCAATGGATTTCTAGTCCATCGCCTTAACCACTCGGCCACAACAACTGACTGTAAGGCGTGTGCAAATAATCTGTATGCAAGTTTTCAAGGTGTCCCACAGCAAATTCCTGATATTCTGCAATGAACTTTTTAAAAATAATGTTTTTTTCAGCAGGCACATTCTCTCCTAAAAACAAAAATTGCAGGCGTATATCTCTAGTTTGGATTACCATAATCTTGCATGCATACTCTCATGGGTCACTCAAGTTTTTGGACCCTATTGCACTCTGTTTTCGTGCTGCTTTTAGTATATGTCCCATATTACAGAAGTCTACCATCTTTGAGTATTTGAGGCTCCTTTGTAAGTGCTTATATTTTTTCCTTGAAGAGCTATATAATAAATGGGTCCGGGAAGGATTGCATTTATGGAAGATAAAAGAAGGCCCACTTGTCTCACCAAATGCTGTAGAGAAATCTGATGTTTTACTCATGTTATCCTTAGTTCGTTTTTGTTAGACCTTGCATTCTTAAGGTGGTCCCAACCCCACCTTATTGCTTTTCACCTCCGCATTTTGCTGTATCTTTTTGTTGGCCTTAGGACTCTGATCACTTTATCGCTACTAATCAGTGCTGAAGTGCACGTGCTTCTTCCCTAATCATGTGTATAATTGGAGTATACCTGACTGACAGATTTAATTTACTTGAAAGCCCCTTGTAAAGTGGTATACCATATACCCAGGGACTGATTGTGCCGCCCAAAGAAATAGCATTTCAAACCTGTCTCAAGCCTGCTACTGCAGTGCCTGTGCTGCAGTGTACTGCCACTTCGACTTGGCATTTAAAACTACTTGCCAAGCCTTAAACTCCAATTTTATTACATATCAGTAACCCCTAAGGTAGGCCCTAGGTAGTCCTAGGGGCATCATGCTATGTAAGTAAAAGGTAAGACATGTACTGTGGTAGTTTGTATGTCCTAGTAGTATCAAACAGTCTATTACATTTTTCACTACTGTGAGGTCTGCCCCTCTCATAGGTTAGCATTGGGTATTCCCTTATACTTTTTCGGGGGTAATTCCGTATCAGAGAGGAGAAGCTTTATTTATTTATTGATAAATCCTATCTACTGGTGAGGTTGGATTTAATCTTACTATTGTATAAATGCCATTTTTAGAGAGTGAGCATTTCTCTGCACTTACTGCTCTATTTGCATTGAAACCTGTCTTCAATTGACGTCTGGATTGGGCTGCGAGACAGCTACATATGTGCATTCCCTGTAGACAGCCACAATACAGGTCACTCAACTGCAACTGCATTCATCTGCATTCTGATTGGCCTGGGGGAGAGCTCCGCTCACCTTACTGCAAATATGTTCAAGAACGATAATTTATGTCAGTAAGTACAGTATACCTACATCTTATAATCATGTGTGTTTAAATAATTTGTCGTTAGATCGTTTAAATATTGAAAAGGATCTGTTTTTAATAGACATTTTACAAAAACAACTGGTACATTTAGGAATTCTGTAAAGGAAAAACACAACTGCCGTGACATTGCCAACCACAATGCCGTGACTCGGATTTGAACCGAGGTTGCTGCGGCCACAACGCAGAGTACTAACCACTATACGATCACGGCGAGCTACTTGGGCTCAATAACGTACAGTGACATGAAGAAATTATAATTCGGAACACTCAGGGCTACTCCTGTGATAGGCTGAATGTGTTCATTGCTTCCTCATTCCTTATACAAAGGCTTTATCTCCTCGGTGGTTGATAGGCTGAAACCGTTTCCTGGCCGCCTGCTTGTGAACTGGCAGGAGTCAAAGATCACACATACACTGGTGGGCCTGTGATGGGACACCAATGCAGAGAAACACACCTGGCGCAGATATTCTATTCTGTTTATTAGACCTGCATCTCCCCTGTGCCTCCTCAAGCCATCTGTATGTGAAGCAAGAAAGAGTTAAGGAACAGTCCATCTACACTTTTATTGGGAGGATGCTGCCGTGAGCTCCTCCCAGCTAATCACACAAACAGCAGTAAAGCAAGATAACTACACAGTTAGGGGGGACTGCATGGTTAGGTTTTTGAGGAAATATTAAAACTGACCTCAGTGACCCATAATCAGAGCTGTGGCTAATGACTGCATGCCTAATTATGATGAAGCAAGCACCATGGCTCGTAGGGGCCCCACAACACACTTTTCTTAGCTCATTGAATTAAAGTATAAACTTCTGCCATGTGTGAGTGGTAAAGGCTTGTTAATTTTGTTGCTTTTCAAATTCACGTCTGACAACAAGACGAAGGAACATTGGGGCATCAGACGCTTTGGAAAGTAGCCACCAACCGCAGAGAAAGAGAGAAAGAGGGAAAAGACAGTATGAGGTGTGGAGAAAACAGCAGCAGGTACAAGGAGCTCAAATGAGATTAATGGCGCCTAAATAGAGCACGTAAAGGAACAGTTACACATCTAAGAAAAGGGAAAGAAAAGACTAGGAAAAAACACAGAAAGAGCTTGTAGATGAAATTTTCTTCCAGGAACAGCAGGTTAAGAGAAATGACACAGGGGGCAGTTAAGCTTGTAACACGGGGGAGAATAGAAATGAAAATGCATTTTTATGAAGTGTGTTTGCCTAATCCAGCTAGCACTTTTATTTTATTTCTCTATTTGCTTCTTTTATTGGTAAAGTAAGTTTCAAGTGCATGCACAGGTATGACCGAGAGAGCCAGGGTATAATAATTTGAAGCGTTTGCACCAGCGCTAATGAAGGACGAGAGTTATAGCAAAGATATGAAAGGGGGAGCGATAATAAATATGTGATATGGCAATAGTGACACCAAAATAAGCCACCTATTTATAAAACTGACATGGAAGAAATACTAAAGGTTAACTTCTGAAATTGTAGCCGATGTTAAAAAGATTCTCTTTGTCGTCAGGATTCGAACTTGCGCGGGGAGACCCCAATGGATTTCTAGTCCATCGCCTTAACCACTCGGCCACAACAACTGACTGTAAGGTGTATGCACATAATCTGTATGCAACTTTTCAAGGTGTCCCACAGCAAATTCCTGATATTCTGCAATGCACTTTTTAAAAATAATGTATTTTTCAGCAGGCACATTCTCTCCTAAAAACAAAAATTGCATGCGTATATCTCTAGTTTAGAATACCATAGGCTTGCATGCATACTCTCATGGGTCACTCAAGTTTTGTGGACCCTATTGCACTCTGTTTTCGTGCTGCTTTTAGTATATGGCCCATATTACAGAAGTCTACCATCTTTGAGTATTTGAGGCTCCTTTGTAAGTGCTTTATATTTTTTCCTTGAAGAGCTATATAATAAAAGGGTCCGGGAAAGGTTGCATTTATGGAAGATAAAAGAAGGCCCACTTGTCTCACCAAATGCTGTAGAGAAACCTGATGTTTTACTCATGTTATCCTCAGTTCGTTTTTGTTAGACCTTGCATTTTTAAGGTGGTCCCAACCCCACCTTATTGCTTTTCACCTTCGCATTTTGCTGTATCTTTTTGTTGGCCTTAGGACTCTGATCACTTTATCGCTACTAATCAGTGCTGAAGTGCACGTGCTTCTTCCCTAATCATGTGTATAATTGGAGTATACCTGACTGACAGATTTAATTTACTTGAAAGCCCCTTGTAAAGTGGTATACCATATACCCAGGGACTGATTGTGCCGCCCAAAGAAATAGCATTTCAAACCTGTCTCAAGCCTGCTACTGCAGTGCCTGTGCTGCAGTGTACTGCCACTTCGACTTGGCATTTAAAACTACTTGCCAAGCCTTAAACTTCAATTTTATTACATATCAGTAACCCCTAAGGTAGGCCCTAGGTAGTCCTAGGGGCATCATACTATGTAAGTAAAAGGTGAGACATGTACTGTGGTAGTTTGTATGTCCTAGTAGTATCAAACAGTCCATTACATTTTTCACTACTGTGAGGTCTGCCCCTCTCATAGGTTAGCATTGGGTATTCCCTTATACTTTTTGGGGGGTAATTCCATATCAGAGAGGAGAAGCTTTATTTATTTATTGATAAATCCTATCTACTGGTGAGGTTGGATTTAATCTTACTATTGTATAAATGCCAATTTTAGAGAGTGAGCATTTCTCTGCACTTACTGCTCTATTTGCATGAAAACCTGTCTTCAATTGACGTCTGGATTGGGCTGCCAGACAGCTACATATGTGCATTCCCTGTAGACAGCCACAAAACAGGTCACTCAACTGCAACTGCATTCATCTGCATTCTGATTGGCCTGGGGGAGAGCTCCGCTCCCCTTACCGCAAATATGTTCAAGAACGATAATTTATGTCAGTAAGTACAGTATACCTACATCTTATAATCATGTGTGTTTAAATAATTTGTCGTTAGATCGTTTAAATATTGAAAAGGATCTGTTTTTAATAGACATTTTACAAAAACAACTGGTACATTTGGGAATTCTGTAAAGGAAAAACCCAACTGCCATGACATTGCCGTGACTCGGATTCGAACCGAGGTTGCTGCGGCCACAACGCAGAGTACTAACAACTATACGATCACGGCGAGCTACTTGGGCTCAATAACATACAGTGACATGAAGAAATTATAATTCGGAACACTCAGGGCTACTCCTGTGATAGGCTGAATGTGTTCATTGCTTCCTCATTCCTTATACAAAGGCTTTATCTCATCAGTGGTTGATAGGCTGAAACCGTTTCCTGGCCGCCTGCTTGTGAACTGGCAGGAGTCAAAGATCACACATACACTGGTTGGCCTGTGATGGGACACCAATGCAGAGAAACACACCTGGTGCAGATATTCTATTCTGTTTATTAGACCTGCATCTCCCCTGTACCTCCTCAAGCCATCTGTATGTGAAGCAAGAAAGAGTTAAGGAACGGTCCATCTACACTTTTATTGGGAGGATGCTGCCGTGAGCTCCTCCCAGCTAATCACACAAACAGACAGTAAAGCAAGATAACTACACAGTTAGGGGGGACTGCATGGTTAGGTTTTTGAGAAATTATTGAAACTGACCTCAGTGACCCATAATGAGAGCTGTGGCTAATGACTGCATGCCTAATTATGATGAAGCAAGCACCATGGCTCGTAGGGGCCCCACAACACACTTTTCTTAGCTCATTGAATTAAAGTATAAACTTCTGCCATGTGTGAGTGGTAAAGGCTTGTTAATTTTGTTGCTTTTCAAATTCACGTCTGACAACAAGACGAAGGAACATTGGGGCATCAGACGCTTTGGAAAGTAGCCACCAACCGCAGAGAAAGAGAGAAAGAGGGAAAAGACAGTATGAGGTGTGGAGAAAACAGCAGCAGGTACAAGGAGCTCAAATGAGATTAATGGCGCCTAAATAGAGCACGTAAAGGAACAGTTACAAATCTAAGAAAAGGGAAAGAAAAGACTAGGAAAAAACACAGAAAGAGCTTGTAGATGAAATTATCTTCCAGGAACAGCAGGTTAAGAGAAATTACACAGGGAGCAGTTAAGCTTGTAACACGGGGGAGAATAGAAAAGAAAATGCAGTTTTATGAAGTGGGTTTGCCTAATCCAGCTAGCACTTTTATTTTATTTCTCTATTTGCTTCTTTTATTGGTAAAGTAAGTTTCAAGTGCATGCACAGGTATGACCGAGAGAGCCAGGGTATAATAATTTGAAGCGTTTGCACCAGCGCTAATGAAGGACGAGATTATAGCAAAGATATGAAAGGGGGAGCGATAATAAATATGTGATATGGCAATAGTGACACCAAAATAAGCCACCTATTTATAAAACTGACATGGAAGAAATACTAAAGGTTAACTTCTGAAATTGTAGCCGATGTTAAAAAGTTTCTCGTTGTCGACAGGATTCGAACCTGTGCGGGGAGACCCCAATGGATTTCTAGTCCATCGCCTTAACCACTCGGCCACAACAACTGACTGTAAGGCGTGTGCACATAATCTGTATGCAAGTTTTCAAGGTGTCCCACAGCAAATTCCTGATATTCTGCAATGCACTTTTTAAAAATAATGTTTTTTTCAGCAGGCACATTCTCTCCTGAAAACAAAAATTGCATGTGTATATCTCTAGTTTGGAATACCATAGGCTTGCATGCATACTCTCATGGGTCACTCAAGTTTTTTGGACCCTATTGCACTCTGTTTTCGTGCTGCTTTTAGTATATGGCCCATATTACAGAAGTCTACCATCTTTGAGTATTTGAGGCTCCTTTGTAAGTGCTTTATATTTTTTCCTTGAAGAGCTATATAATAAAGGGGTCCGGGAAAGATTGCATTTATGGAAGATAAAAGAAGGCCCACTTGTCTCACCAAATGCTGTAGAGAAACCTGATGTTTTACTCATGTTATCCTTAGTTCGTTTTTGTTAGACCTTGCATTCTTAAGGTGGTCCCAACCCCACCTTATTGCTTTTCACCTCTGCATTTTGCTGTATCTTTTTGTTGGCCTTAGGACTCTGATCACTTTATCGCTACTAATCAGTGCTGAAGTGCACGTGCTTCTTCCCTAATCATGTGTATAATTGGAGTATACCTGACTGACAGATTTAATTTACTTGAAAGCCCCTTGTAAAGTGGTATACCATATACCCAGGGACTGATTGTGCCGCCCAAAGAAATAGCATTTCAAACCTGTCTCAAGCCTGCTACTGCAGTGCCTGTGCTGCAGTGTACTGCCACTTTGACTTGGCATTTAAAACTACTTGCCAAGCCTTAAACTCCAATTTTATTACATATCAGTAACCCCTAAGGTAGGCCCTAGGTAGTCCTAGGGGCATCATGCTATGTAAGTAAAAGGTAAGACATGTACTGTGGTAGTTTGTATGTCCTAGTAGTATCAAACAGTCTATTACATTTTTCACTACTGTGAGGTCTGCCCCTCTCATAGGTTAGCATTGGGTATTCCCTTATACTTTTTGGGGGGTAATTCCATATCAGAGAGGAGAAGCTTTATTTATTTATTGATAAATCCTATCTACTGGTGAGGTTGGATTTAATCTTACTATTGTATAAATGCCATTTTTAGAGAGTGAGCATTTCTCTGCACTTACTGCTCTATTTGCATGAAAACCTGTCTTCAATTGACGTCTGGATTGGGCTGCGAGACAGCTACATTTGTGCATTCCCTGTAGACAGCCACAACACAGGTCACTCAACTGCAACTGCATTCATCTGCATTCTGATTGGCCTGGGGGAGAGCTCCGCTCCCCTTACCGCAAATATGTTCAAGAACGATAATTTATATCAGTAAGTACAGTATACCTACATCTTATAATCATGTGTGTTTAAATAATTTGTCGTTAGATCGTTTAAATATTGAAAAGGATCTGTTTTTAATAGACATTTTACAAAAACAACTGGTACATTTGGGAATTCTGTAAAGGAAAAACCCAACTGCTGTGACATTGCCAACCACAATGCCGTGACTCGGATTCGAACCGAGGTTGCTGCGGCCACAATGCAGAGTACTAACCACTATACGATCACGGCGAACTACTTGGGCTCAATAACGTACAGTGACATGAAGAAATTATCATTTGGAACACTCAGGGCTACTCCTGTGATAGGCTGAATGTGTTCATTGCTTCCTCATTCCTTATACAAAGGCTTTATCTCCTCAGTGGTTGATAGGCTGAAACCGTTTCCTGGCCGCCTGCTTGTGAACTGGCAGGAGTCAAAGATCACACATACACTGGTGGGCCTGTGATGGGACACCAATGCAGAGAAACACACCTGGCGCAGATATTCTATTCTGTTTATTAGACCTGCATCTCATCTGTACCTCCTCAAGCCATCTGTATGTGAAGCAAGAAAGAGTTAAGGAACGGTCCATCTACACTTTTATTGGGAGGATGCTGCCGTGAGCTCCTCCCAGCTAATCACACAAACAGCAGTAAAGCAAGATAACTACACAGTTAGGGGGGACCGCATGGTTAGGCTTTTGAGGAATTATTGAAACTGACCTCAGTGACCCATAATCAGAGCTGTGGCTAATGACTGCATGCCTAATTATGATGAAGCAAGCACCATGGCTCGTAGGGGCCCCACAACACACTTTTCTTAGCTCTTTGAATTAAAGTATAAACTTCTGCCATGTGTGAGTGGTAAAGGCTTGTTAATTTTGTTGCTTTTCAAATTCACGTCTGACAACAAGACGAAGGAACATTGGGGCATCAGACGCTTTGGAAAGTAGCCACCAACCGCAGAGAAAGAGAGAAAGAGGGAAAAGACAGTATGAGGTGTGGAGAAAACAGCAGCAGGTACAAGGAGCTCAAATGAGATTAATGGCGCCTAAATAGAGCACGTAAAGGAACAGTTACAAATCTAAGAAAAGGGAAAGAAAAGACTAGGAAAAAACACAGAAAGAGCTTGTAGATGAAATTCTCTTCCAGGAACAGCAGGTTAAGAGAAATTACACAGGGAGCAGTTAAGCTTGTAACACGGGGGAGAATAGAAAAGAAAATGCAGTTTTATGAAGTGTGTTTGCCTAATCCAGCTAGCACTTTTATTTTATTTCTCTATTTGCTTCTTTTATTGGTAAAGTAAGTTTCAAGTGCATGCACAGGTATGACCGAGAGAGCCAGGGTATAATAATTTGAAGCGTTTGCACCAGCGCTAATGAAGGACGAGAGTTATAGCAAAGATATGAAAGGGGGAGCGATAATAAATATGTGATATGGCAATAGTGACACCAAAATAAGCCACCTATTTATAAAACTGACATGGAAGAAATACTAAAGGTTAACTTCTGAAATTGTAGCCGATGTTAAAAAGATTCTCGTTGTCGGCAGGATTCGAACCTGCGCGGGGAGACCCCAATGGATTTCTAGTCCATCGCCTTAACCACTCGGCCACAACAACTGACTGTAAGGCATGTGCACATAATCTGTATGCAAGTTTTCAAGGTGTCCCACAGCAAATTCCTGATATTCTGCAATGCACTTTTTAAAAATAATGTTTTTTTCAGCAGGCACATTCTCTCCTGAAAACAAAAATTGCATGCGTATATCTCTAGTTTGGAATACCATAGGCTTGCATGCATACTCTCGTGGGCCACTCAAGATTTTTTGGACCCTATTGCACTCTGTTTTCGTGCTGCTTTTAGTATATGGCCCATATTACAGAAGTCTACCATCTTTGAGTATTTGAGGCTCCTTTGTAAGTGCTTTATATTTTTTCCTTGAAGAGCTATATAATAAAGGGGTCCGGGAAAGATTGCATTTATGGAAGATAAAAGAAGCCCCACTTGTCTCACCAAATGCTGTAGAGAAACCTGATGTTTTACTTATGTTATCCTTAGTTCGTTTTTGTTAGACCTTGCATTCTTAAGGTGGTCCCAACCCCACCTTATTGCTTTTCACCTCCGCATTTTGCTGTATCTTTTTGTTGGCCTTAGGACTCTGATCACTTTATCGCTACTAATCAGTGCTGAAGCGCACGTGCTTCTTCCCTAATCATGTGTATAATTGGAGTATACCTGACTGACAGATTTAATTTACTTGAAAGCCCCTTGTAAAGTGGTATACCATATACCCAGGGACTGATTGTGCCGCCCAAAGAAATAGCATTTCAAACCTGTCTCAAGCCTGCTACTGCAGTGCCTGTGCTGCAGTGTACTGCCACTTCGACTTGGCATTTAAAACTACTTGCCAAGCCTTAAACTTCAATTTTATTACATATCAGTAACCCCTAAGGTAGGCCCTAGGTAGTCCTAGGGGCATCATGCTATGTAAGTAAAAGGTAAGACATGTACTGTGGTAGTTTGTATGTCCTAGTAGTATCAAACAGTCTATTACATTTTTCACTACTGTGAGGTCTGCCCCTCTCATAGGTTAGCATTGGGTATTGCCTTATACTTTTTGGGGGGTAATTCCATATCAGAGAGGAGAAGCTTTATTTATTTATTTATTGATAAATCCTATCTACTGGTGAGGTTGGATTTAATCTTACTATTGTATAAATGCCATTTTTAGAGAGTGAGCATTTCTCTGCACTTACTGCTCTATTTGCATTGAAACCTGTCTTCAATTGACGTCTGGATTGGGCTGCGAGACAGCTACATATGTGCATTCCCTGTAGACAGCCACAAAACAGGTCACTCAACTGCAACTGCATTCATCTGCATTCTGATTTGCCTGGGGGAGAGCTCCGCTCCCCTTACCGCAAATATGTTCAAGAACGATAATTTATGTCATTAAGTACAGTATACCTACATCTTATAATCATGTGTGTTTAAAGAATTTGTCGTTAGATCGTTTAAATATTGAAAAGGATCTGTTTTTAATAGACATTTTACAAAAACATCTGGTACATTTGGGAATTCTGTAAAGGAAAAACCCAACTGCCGTGACATTGCCAACCACAATGCCGTGACTCGGATTTGAACCGAGGTTGCTGCGGCCACAACGCAGAGTACTAACCACTATACGATCACGGCGAGCTACTTGGGCTCAATAACGTACAGTGACATGAAGAAATTATAATTCGGAACACTCAGGGCTACTCCTGTGATAGGCTGAATGTGTTCATTGCTTCCTCATTCCTTATACAAAGGCTTTATCTCATCAGTGGTTGATAGGCTGAAACCGTTTCCTGGCCGCCTGCTTGTGAACTGGCAGGAGTCAAAGATCACACATACACTGGTGGGCCTGTGATGGGACACCAATGCAGAGGAACACACCTGGTGCAGATATTCTATTCTGTTTATTAGACCTGCATCTCCCCTGTACCTCCTCAAGCCATCTGTATGTGAAGCAAGAAATAGTTAAGGAACGGTCCATCTACACTTTTATTGGGAGGATGCTGCCGTGAGTTCCTCCCAGCTAATCACACAAACAGCAGTAAAGCAAGATAACTACACAGTTAGGGGGGACTGCATGGTTAGGTTTTTGAGGAATTATCGAAACTGACCTCAGTGACCCATAATGAGAGCTGTGGCTAATGACTGCATGCCTAATTATGATGAAGCAATCACCATGGCTCGTAGGGGCCCCACAACACACTTTTCTTAGCTCATTGAATTAAAGTATAAACTTCTGCCATGTGTGAGTGGTAAAGGCTTGTTAATTTTGTTGCTTTTCAAATTCACGTCTGACAACAAGACGAAGGAACATTGGGGCATCAGACGCTTTGGAAAGTAGCCACCAACCGCAGAGAAAGAGAGAAAGAGGGAAAAGACAGTATGAGGTGTGGAGAAAACAGCAGCAGGTACAAGGAGCTCAAATGAGATTAATGGCGCCTAAATAGAGCACGTAAAGGAACAGTTACAAATCTAAGAAAAGGGAAAGAAAAGACTAGGAAAAAACACAGAAAGAGCTTGTAGATGAAATTATCTTCCAGGAACAGCAGGTTAAGAGAAATTACACAGGGAGCAGTTAAGCTTGTAACACGGGGGAGAATAGAAAAGAAAATGCAGTTTTATGAAGTGTGTTTGCCTAATCCAGCTAGCACTTTTATTTTATTTCTCTATTTGCTTCTTTTATTGGTAAAGTAAGTTTCAAGTGCATGCACAGGTATGACCGAGAGAGCCAGGGTATAATAATTTGAAGCGTTTGCACCAGCGCTAATGAAGGACGAGATTATAGCAAAGATATGAAAGGGGGAGCGATAATAAATATGTGATATGGCAATAGTGACACCAAAATAAGCCACCTATTTATAAAACTGACATGGAAGAAATACTAAAGGTTAACTTCTGAAATTGTAGCCGATGTTAAAAAGATTCTCGTTGTCGACAGGATTCGAACCTGTGCGGGAAGACCCCAATGGATTTCTAGTCCATCGCCTTAACCACTCGGCCACAACAACTGACTGTAAGGCGTGTGCACATAATCTGTATGCAAGTTTTTAAGGTGTCCCACAGCAAATTCCTGATATTCTGCAATGCACTTTTTAAAAATAATGTTTTTTTCAGCAGGCACATTCTCTCCTGAAAACAAAAATTGCATGTGTATATCTCTAGTTTAGAATACCATAGGCTTGCATGCATACTCTCATGGGTCACTCAAGTTTTTTGGACCCTATTGCACTCTGTTTTCGTGCTGCTTTTAGTATATGGCCCATATTACAGAAGTCTACCGTCTTTGAGTATTTGAGGCTCCTTTGTAAGTGCTTTATATTTTTTCCTTGAAGAGCTATATAATAAAGGGGTCCGGGAAAGATTGCATTTATGGAAGATAAAAGAAGGCCCACTTGTCTCACCAAATGCTGTAGAGAAACCTGATGTTTTACTCATGTTATCCTTAGTTCGTTTTTGTTAGACCTTGCATTCTTAAGGTGGTCCCAACCCCACCTTATTGCTTTTCACCTCCGCATTTTGCTGTATCTTTTTGTTGGCCTTAGGACTCTGATCACTTTATCGCTATTAATCAGTGCTGAAGGGCACGTGCTTCTTCCCTAATCATGTGTATAATTGGAGTATACCTGACTGACAGATTTAATTTACTTGAAAGCCCCTTGTAAAGTGGTATACCATATACCCAGGGACTGATTGTGCCGCCCAAAGAAATAGCATTTCAAACCTGTCTCAAGCCTGCTACTGCAGTGCCTGTGCTGCAGTGTACTGCCACTTCGACTTGGCATTTAAAACTACTTGCCAAGCCTTAAACTCCAATTTTATTACATATCAGTAACCCCTAAGGTAGGCCCTAAGTAGTCCTAGGGGCATCATGCTATGCAAGTAAAAGGTAAGACATGCACTGTGGTAGTTTGTATGTCCTAGTAGTATCAAACAGTCTATTACATTTTTCACTACTGTGAGGTCTGCCCCTCTCATAGGTTAGCATTGGGTATTCCCTTATACTTTTTGGGGGGTAATTCCATATCAGAGAGGAGAAGCTTTATTTATTTATTGATAAATCCTATCTACTGGTGAGGTTGGATTTAATCTTACTATTGTATAAATGCCATTTTTAGAGAGTGAGCATTTCTCTGCACTTACTGCTCAATTTGCATGAAAACCTGTCTTCAATTGACGTCTGGATTGGGCTGCGATACAGCTACATATGTGCATTCCCTGTAGACAGCCACAACACAGGTCACTGAACTGCAACTGCATTCATCTGCATTCTGATTGGCCTGGGGGAGAGCTCCGCTCCCCTTACCGCAAATATGTTCAAGAACGATAATTTATGTCAGTAAGTACAGTATACCTACATCTTATAATCATGTGTGTTTAAATAATTTGTCGTTAGATCGTTTAAATATTGAAAAGGATCTGTTTTTAATAGACATTTTACAAAAACAACTGGTACATTTGGGAATTCTGTAAAGGAAAATCCCAACTGTCGTGACATTGCCAACCACAATGCCGTGACTCGGATTCGAACCGAGGTTGCTGCGGCCACAACGCAGAGTACTAACCACTATACGATCACGGCGAGCTACTTGGGCTCAATAACGTACAGTGACATGAAGAAATTATAATTCGGAACACTCAGGGCTACTCCTGTGATAGGCTGAATGTGTTCATTGCTTCCTCATTCCTTATACAAAGGCTTTATCTCCTCAGTGGTTGATAGGCTGAAACCGTTTCCTGGCCGCCTGCTTGTGAACTGGCAGGAGTCAAAGATCACACATACACTGGTGGGCCTGTGATGGGACACCAATGCAGAGAAACACACCTGGCGCAGATATTCTATTCTGTTTATTAGACCTGCATCTCCCCTGTACCTCCTCAAGCCATCTGTATGTGAAGCAAGAAAGAGTTAAGGAACGGTCCATCTACACTTTTATTGGGAGGATGCTGCCGTGAGCTCCTCCCAGCTAATCACACAAACAGCAGTAAAGCAAGATAACTACACAGTTAGGGGGGACTACATGGTTAGGTTTTTGAGGAATTATTGAAACTGACCTCAGTGACCCATAATCGGAGCTGTGGCTAATGACTGCATGCCTAATTATGATGAAGCAAGCACCATGGCTCGTAGGGGCCCCACAACACACTTTTCTTAGCTCATTGAATTAAAGTATAAACTTCTGCCATGTGTGAGTGGTAAAGGCTTGTTAATTTTGTTGCTTTTCAAATTCACGTCTGACAACAAGACGAAGGAACATTGGGGCATCAGACGCTTTGGAAAGTAGCCACCAACCGCAGAGAAAGAGAGAAAGAGGGAAAAGACAGTATGAGGTGTGGAGAAAACAGCAGCAGGTACAAGGAGCTCAAATGAGATTAATGGCGCCTAAATAGAGCACGTAAAGGAACAGTTACAAATCTAAGAAAAGGAAAAGAAAAGACTAGGAAAAAACACAGAAAGAGCTTGTAGATGAAATTCTCTTCCAGGAACAGCAGGTTAAGAGAAATTACACAGGGAGCAGTTAAGCTTGTAACACGGGGGAGAATAGAAAAGAAAATGCAGTTTTATGAAGTGTGTTTGCCTAATCCAGCTAGCACTTTTATTTTATTTCTCTATTTGCTACTTTTATTGGTAAAGTAAGTTTCAAGTGCATGCACAGGTATGACCGAGAGAGCCAGGGTATAATAATTTGAAGCGTTTGCACCAGCGCTAATGAAGGACGAGAGTTATAGCAAAGATATGAAAGGGGGAGCGATAATAAATATGTGATATGGCAATAGTGACACCAAAATAAGCCACCTATTTATAAAACTGACATGGAAGAAATACTAAAGGTTAACTTCTGAAATTGTAGGCGATGTTAAAAAGATTCTCATTGTCGGCAGGATTCAAACCTGCACGGGGAGACCCCAATGGATTTCTAGTCCATCGCCTTACCCACTCGACCACAACAACTGACTGTAAGTCTTGTGCACATAATCTGTATGCAAGTTTGCAAGGTGTCCCACAGCAAATTCCTGATATTCTGCAATGCACTTTTTAAAAATAATGTTTTTTTCAGCAGGCACATTCTCTCCTAAAAACAAAAATTGCATGCGTATATCTCTAGTTTGGAATACCATAGGCTTGCATGCATACTCTCATGGGTCACTCAAGTTTTTTGGACCCTATTGCACTCTGTTTTCGTGCTGCTTTTAGTATATGGCCCATATTACAGAAGTCTACCATCTTTGAGTATTTGAGGCTCCTTTGTAAGTGCTTTGTATTTGTATGTTTTCCTTAGTTCGTTTTTGTTAGACCTTGCATTCTTAAGGTGGTCCCAAAACTACCTTATTGCTTTTCACCTCCGCATTTTGCTGTATCTTTTTGTTGGCCTTAGGACTCTGATCACTTTATCGCTACTAATCAGTGCTGAAGTGCACGTGCTTCTTCCCTAATCATGTGTATAATTGGAGTATACCTGACTGACAGATTTAATTTACTTGAAAGCCCCTTGTAAAGTGGTATACCATATACCCAGGGACTGATTGTGCCGCCCAAAGAAATAGCATTTCAAACCTGTCTCAAGCCTGCTACTGCAGTGCCTGTACTGCAGTGTACTGCCACTTCGACTTGGCATTTAAAACTACTTGCCAAGCCTTAAACTCCAATTTTATTACATATCAGTAACCCCTAAAGTAGGCCCTAAGTAGTCCTAGGGGCATCATGCTATGTAAGTAAAAGGTAAGACATGTACTGTGGTAGGTTGTATGTCCTAGTAGTATCAAACAGTCTATTACATTTTTCACTACTGTGAGGTCTGCCCCTCTCATAGTTTAGCATTGGGTATTCCCTTATACTTTTTGGGGGGTAATTCCATATCAGAGAGGAGAAGCTTTATTTATTTACTGATAAATCCTATCTACTGGTGAGGTTGGATTTAATCTTACTATTGTATAAATGCCATTTTTAGAGAGTGAGCATTTCTCTGAACTTACTGCTCTATTTGCATGAAACCCTGTCTTCAATTGACGTCTGGATTGGGCTGCGAGACAGCTACATATGTGCATTCCCTGTAGACAGCCTCAACACAGGTCACTCAACTGCAACTGCATTCATCTGCATTCTGATTGGCCTGGGGGAGAGCTCCGCTCCCCTTACCGCAAATATGTTCAAGAACGATAATTTATGTCAGTAAGTACAGTATACCTACATCTTATAATCATGTGTGTTTAAATAATTTGTCGTTAGATCGTTTAAAGATTGAAATGGATCTGTTTTAATAGACATTTTACAAAAACAACTGGTACATTTGGGAATTCTGTAAAGGAAAAACCCAACTGCCGTGACAATGCCAACCACAATGCCGTGACTCGGATTCGAACCGAGGTTGCTGCAGCCACAACGCAGAGTACTAACCACTATACGATCACGGCAAGCTACTTGGGCTCAATAACGTACAGTGACATGAAGAAATTATAATTCGGAACACTCAGGGCTACTCCTGTGATAGGCTGAATGTGTTCATTGCTTCCTCATTCCTTATACAAAGGCTTTATCTCCTCAGTGGTTGATAGGCTGAAACCGTTTCCGGGCCGCCTGCTTGTGAACTGGCAGGAGTCAAAGATCACACATACACTGGTGGGCCTGTGATGGGACACCAATGCAGAGAAACACACCTGGCGCAGATATTCTATTCTGTTTATTAGACCTGCATCTCCCCTGTACCTCCTCAAGCCATCTGTATGTGAAGCAAGAAAGAGTTAAGGAACGGTCCATCTACACTTTCATTGGGAGGATGCTGCCGTGAGCTCCTCCCAGCTAATCACACAAACAGCAGTAAAGCAAGATAACTACACAGTTAGGGGGGACTGCATGGTTAGGTTTTTGAGGAATTATTGAAACTGACCTCAGTGACCCATAATCAGAGCTGTGGCTAATGACTGAATGCCTAATTATGATGAAGCAAGCACCATGGCTCGTAGGGGCCCCACAACACACTTTTCTTAGCTCATTGAATTAAAGTATAAACTTCTGCCATGTGTGAGTGGTAAAGGCTTGTTAATTTTGTTGCTTTTCAAATTCACGTCTGACAACAAGACGAAGGAACATTGGGGCATCAGACGCTTTGGAAAGTAGCCACCAACCGCAGAGAAAGAGAGAAAGAGGGAAAAGACAGTATGAGGTGTGGAGAAAACAGCAGCAGGTACAAGGAGCTCAAATGAGATTAATGGCGCCTAAATAGAGCATGTAAAGGAACAGTTACAAATCTAAGAAAAGGGAAAGAAAAGACTAGGAAAAAACACAGAAAGAGCTTGTAGATGAAATTCTCTTCCAGGAACAGCAGGTTAAGAGAAATTACACAGGGAGCAGTTAAGCTTGTAACACGGGGGAGAATAGAAAAGAAAATGCAGTTTTATGAAGTGTGTTTGCCTAATCCAGCTAGCACTTTTATTTTATTTCTCTATTTGCTTCTTTTATTGGTAAAGTAAGTTTCAAGTGCATGCACAGGTATGACCGAGAGAGCCAGGGTATAATAATTTGAAGCGTTTGCACCAGCGCTAAAGAAGGACGAGAGTTATAGTAAAGATATGAAAGGGGGAGCGATAATAAATATGTGATATGGCAATAGTGACACCAAAATAAGCCACCTATTTATAAAACTGACATGGAAGAAATACTAAAGGTTAACTTCTGATATTGTAGCCGATGTTAAAAAGATTTGCGTTGTCCGCAGGAGTCGAACCTGAGCAGGGAGACCCCAATGGATTTCTAGTCCATCGCCTTAACCACTCGGCCACAACAACTGACTGTAAGGCGTGTGCACATAATCTGTATGCAAGTTTTCACGGTGTCCCACAGCAAATTCCTGATATTCTGCAATGCACTTTTTAAAAATAATGTTTTTTTCAGCAGGCACATTCTCTCCTAAAAACAAAAATTGCATTGGTATATCTCTAGTTTGGAATACCATAGGCTTGCATGCATACTCTCATGGGTCACTCAAGTTTTTTGGACCCTATTGCACTCTGTTTTCGTGCTGCTTTTAGTATATGGCCCATATTACAGAAGTCAACCATCTTTGAGTATTTGAGGCTCCTTTGTAAGTGCTTTATATTTTTTCCTTGAAGAGCTATATAATAAAGGGGTCCGGGAGAGATTGCATTTATGGAAGATAAAAGAAGGCCCACTTGTCTCACCAAATGCTGTAGAGAAACCTGATGTTTTACTCATGTTATCCTTAGTTCGTTTTTGTTAGACCTTGCATTCTTAAGGTGGTCCCAACCCCACCTTATTGCTTTTCACCTCCGCATTTTGCTGTATCTTTTTGTTGGCCTTAGGACTCTGATCACTTTATCGCTACTAATCAGTGCTGAAGTGCACGTGCTTCTTCCCTAATCATGTGTATAATTGGAGTATACCTGACTGACAGATTTAATTTACTTGAAAGCCCCTTGTAAAGTGGTATACCATATACCCAGGGGCTGATTGTGCCGCCCAAAGAAATAGCATTTCAAACCTGTCTCAAGCCTGCTACTGCAGTGCCTGTGCTGCAGTGTACTGCCACTTCGACTTGACATTTAAAACTACTTGCCAAGCCTTAAACTCCAATTTTATTACATATCAGTAACCCCTAAGGTAGGCCCTAGGTAGTCCTAGGGGCATCATGCTATGTAAGTAAAAGGTAAGACATGTACTGTGGTAGTTTGTATGTCCTAGTAGTATCAAACAGTCTATTACATTTTTCACTACTGTGAGGTCTGCCCCTCTCATAGGTTAGCATTGTGTATTCCCTTATACTTTTTGGGGGGTAATTCCATATCAGAGAGGAGAAGCGTTATTTATTTATTGATAAATCCTATCTACTGGTGAGGTTGGATTTAATCTTACTATTGTATAAATGCCATTTTTAGAGAGTGAGCATTTCTCTGCACTTACTGCTCTATTTGCATGAAAACCTGTCTTCAATTGACGTCTTGATTGGGCTGCGAGACAGCTACATATGTGCATTCCCAGTAGACAGCCACAACACAGGTCACTCAACTGCAACTGCATTCATCTGCATTCTGATTGGCCTGGGGGAGAGCTCCGCTCCCCTTACCGCAAATATGTTCAAGAACGATAATTTATGTCAGTAAGTACAGTATACCTACATCTTATAATCATGTGTGTTTAAATAATTTGTCGTTAGATCGTTTAAATATTGAAAAGGATCTGTTTTTAATAGACATTTTACAAAAACAACTGGTACATTTGGGAATTCTGTAAAGGAAAAACCCAACTGCCGTGACATTGCCAACCACAATGCCGTGACTCGGATTCAAACCGAGGTTGCTGCGGCCACAACGCAGAGTACTAACCACTAAACGATCACGGCGAGCTACTTGGGCTCAATAACGTACAGTGACATGAAGAAATTATAATTCAGAACACTCAGGGCTACTCCTGTGATAGGCTGAATGTGTTCATTGCTTCCTCATTCCTTATACAAAGGCTTTATCTCCTCAGTGGTTGATAGGCTGAAATCGTTTTCTGGCCGCCTGCTTGTGAACTGGCAGGAGTCAAAGATCACACATACACTGGTGGGCCTGTGATGGGACACCAATGCAGAGAAACACACCTGGTGCAGATATTCTATTCTGTTTATTAGACCTGCATCTCCCCTGTACCTCCTCAAGCCATCTGTATGTGAAGCAAGAAAGAGTTAAGGAACGGTCCATCTACACTTTTATTGGGAGGATGCTGCCGTGAGCTCCACTCAGCTAATCACACAAACAGCAGTAAAGCAAGATAACTACACAGTTAGGGGGGACTGCATGGTTAGGTTTTTGAGGAATTATTGAAACTGACCTCAGTGACCCATAATCAGAGCTGTGGCTAATGACTGCATGCCTAATTATGATGAAGCAAGCACCATGGCTCGTAGGGGCCCCACAACACACTTTTCTTTGCTCATTGAATTAAAGTATAAACTTCTGCCATGTGTGAGTGGTAAAGGCTTGTTAATTTTGTTGCTTTTCAAATTCACGTCTGACAACAAGACGAAGGAACATTGGGGCATCAGACGCTTTGGAAAGTAGCCACCAACCGCAGAGAAAGAGAGAAAGAGGGAAAAGACTGTATGAGGTGTGGAGAAAACAGCAGCAGGTACAAGGAGCTCAAATGAGATTAATGGCGCCTAAATAGAGCACGTAAAGGAACAGTTACAAATCTAAGAAAAGGGAAAGAAAAGACTAGGAAAAAACACAGAAAGAGCTTGTAGATTAAATTCTCTTCCAGGAACAGCAGGTTAAGAGAAATTACACAGGGAGCAGTTAAGCTTGTAACACGGGGGAGAATAGAAAAGAAAATGCAGTTTTATGAAGTGTGTTTGCCTAATCCAGCTAGCACTTTTATTTTATTTCTCTATTTGCTTCTTTTATTGGTAAAGTAAGTTTCAAGTGCATGCACAGGTATGACCGAGAGAGCCAGGGTATAATAATTCGAAGCGTTTGCACCAGCGCTAATGAAGGACGAGAGTTATAGCAAAGATATGAAAGGGGGAGCGATAATAAATATGTGATATGGCAATAGTGACACCAAAATAAGCCACCTATTTGTAAAACTGACATGGAAGAAATGCTAAAGGTTAACTTCTGAAATTGTAGCCGATGTTAAAAAGGTTCTCGTTGTCGGCAGGATTCGAACCTGCGCGGGGAGACCCCAATGGATTTCTAGTCCATCGCCTTAACCACTCGGCCACAACAACTGATTATAAGGCGTGTGTACATAATCTGTATGCAAGTTTTCAAGGTGTCCCACAGCAAATTCCTGATATTCTGCAATGCACTTTTTAAAAATAATGTTTTTTTCAGCAGGCACATTCTCTCCTAAAAACAAAAATTGCATGCGTATATCTCTAGTTTGGAATACCATAGGCTTGCATGCATACTCTCATGGGTCACTCAAGTTTTTTGGACCCTATTGCACTCTGTTTTCGTGCTGCTTTTAGTATATGGCCCATATTACAGAAGACTACCATCTTTGAGTATTTGAGGCTCCTTTGTAAGTGCTTTATATTTTTTCCTTGAAGAGCTATATAATAAAGGGGTCTGGGAAAGATTGCATTTATGGAAGATAAAAGAAGGCCCACTTGTCTCACCAAATGCTGTAGAGAAACCTGATGTTTTACTGATGTTATCCTTTGTTCGTTTTTGTTAGACCTTGCATTCTTAAGGTGGTCCCAACCCCACCTTATTGCTTTTCACCTCCGCATTTTGCTGTATCTTTTTGTTGGCCTTAGGACTCTGATCACTTTATCGCTACTAATCAGTGCTGAAGTGCACGTGCTTCTTCCCTAATCATGTGTATAATTGGAGTACACCTGACTGACAGATTTAATTTACTTGAAAGCCCCTTGTAAAGTGGTATACCATATACCCAGGGACTGATTGTGCCGCCCAAAGAAATAGCATTTCAAACCTGTCTCAAGCCTGCTACTGCAGTGCCTGTGCTGCAGTGTACTGCCACTTCGACTTGGCATTTAAAACTACTTGCCAAGCCTTAAACTCCAATTTTATTACATATCAGTAACCCCTAAGGTAGGCCCTAAGTAGTCCTAGGGGCATCATGCTATGTAAGTAAAAGGTAAGACATGTACTGTGGTAGTTTGTATGTCCTAGTAGTATCAAACAGTCTATTACATTTTTCACTACTGTGAGGTCTGCCCCTCTCATAGGTTAGCATTGTGTATTCCCTTATACTTTTTGGGGGGTAATTCCATATCAGAGAGGAGAAGCGTTATTTATTTATTGATAAATCCTATCTACTGGTGAGGTTGGATTTAATCTTACTATTGTATAAATGCCATTTTTAGAGAGTGAGCATTTCTCTGCACTTACTGCTCTATTTGCATGAAAACCTGTCTTCAATTGACGTCTTGATTGGGCTGCGAGACAGCTACATATGTGCATTCCCAGTAGACAGCCACAACACAGGTCACTCAACTGCAACTGCATTCATCTGCATTCTGATTGGCCTGGGGGAGAGCTCCGCTCCCCTTACCGCAAATATGTTCAAGAACGATAATTTATGTCAGTAAGTACAGTATACCTACATCTTATAATCATGTGTGTTTAAATAATTTGTCGTTAGATCGTTTAAATATTGAAAAGGATCTGTTTTTAATAGACATTTTACAAAAACAACTGGTACATTTGGGAATTCTGTAAAGGAAAAACCCAACTGCCGTGACATTGCCAACCACAATGCCGTGACTCAGATTCAAACCGAGGTTGCTGCGGCCACAACGCAGAGTACTAACCACTAAACGATCACGGCGAGCTACTTGGGCTCAATAACGTACAGTGACATGAAGAAATTATAATTCAGAACACTCAGGGCTACTCCTGTGATAGGCTGAATGTGTTCATTGCTTCCTCATTCCTTATACAAAGGCTTTATCTCCTCAGTGGTTGATAGGCTGAAACCGTTTCCTGGCCACCTGCTTGTGAACTGGCAGGAGTCAAAGATCACACATACACTGGTGGGCCTGTGATGGGACACCAATGCAGAGAAACACACCTGGCGCAGATATTCTATTCTGATTATTAGACCTGCATCATAGCCTGTACCTCCTCAAGCCATCTTTATGTGAAGCAAGAAAGAGTTAAGGAACGGTCCATCTACACTTTTATTGGGAGGATGCTGCCGTGAGCTCCTCCCAGCTAATCACACAAACAGCAGTAAAGCAAGATAACTACACAGTTAGGGGGGACTGCATGGTTAGGTTTTTGAGGAATTATTGAAACTGACCTCAGTGACCCATAACCAGAGCTGTGGCTAATAACTGCATGCCTAATTATGATGAAGCAAGCACCATGGCTCGTAGGGGCCCCACAACACACTTTTCTTAGCTCATTGAATTAAAGTATAAACTTCTGCCATGTGTGAGTGGTAAAGGCTTGTTAATTTTGTTGCTTTTCAAATTCACGTCTGATAACAAGACGAAGGAACATTGGGGCATCAGACGCTTTGGAAAGTAGCCACCAACCACAGAGAAAGAGAGAAAGAGGGAAAAGGCAGTATGAGGTGTGGAGAAAACAGCAGCAGGTACAAGGAGCTCAAATGAGATGAATGGCGCCCAAATAGAGCACGTAAAGGAACAGTTACAAATCTAAGAAAAGGGAAAGAAAAGACTAGGAAAAAACACAGAAAGAGCTTGTAGATGAAATTCTCTTCCAGGAACAGCAGGTTAAGAGAAATTACACTGGGAGCAGTTAAGCTTGTAACACGGGGGAGAATAGAAAATAAAATGCAGTTTTATGAAGTGTGTTTGCCTAATCCAGCTAGCACTTTTATTTTATTTCTCTATTTGCTTCTTTTATTGGTAAAGTAAGATTCAAGTGCATGCACAGGTATGACCGAGAGAGCCAGGGTATAATAATTTGAAGCGTTTGCACCAGCGCTAATGAAGGACGAGAGTTATAGCAAAGATATGAAAGGGGGAGCGATAATAAATATGTGATATGGCAATAGTGACACCAAAATAAGCCACCTATTTATAAAACTGACATGGAAGAAATACTAAAGGTTAACTTCTGAAATTGTAGCCGATGTTAAAAAGATTATCGTTGTCGGCAGGATTTGAAACTGCACGGGGAGACCCCAATGGATTTCTAGTCCATCGCCTTAACCACTCGGCCACAACAACTGACTGTAAGGCATGTGCACATAATCTGTATGCAAGTTTTCAAGGTGTCCCACAGCAAATTCCTGATATTCTGCAATGCACTTTTTAAAAATAATGTTTTTTTCAGCAGGCACATTCTCTCCTAAAAACAATAATTGCATGCGTATATCTCTAGTTTGGAATACCATAGGCTTTTATGCATACTCTCATGGGTCACTCAAGTTTTTTGAACCCTATTGCACTCTGTTTTCGTGCTGCTTTTAGTATATGGCCCATATTACAGAAGTCTACCATCTTTGAGTATTTGAGGCTCCTTTGTAAGTGCTTTATATTTTTTCCTTGAAGAGCTATATAATAAAGGGGTCCGGGAAAGATTGCATTTATGGAAGATAAAAGAAGGCCCGCTTGTCTCACCAAATGCTGTAGAGAAACCTGATGTTTTACTCATGTTATCCTTAGTTCGTTTTTGTTCGACCTTGCATTCTTAAGGTGGTCCCAACCCCACCTTATTGCTTTTCACATCCGCATTTTGCTGTATCTTTTTGTTGGCCTTAGGACTCTGATCACTTTATCGCTACTAATCAGTGCTGAAGTGCACGTGCTTTTTCACTAATCATGTGTATAATTGGAGTATAACTGACTGACAGATTTAATTTACTTGAAAGCCCCTTGTAAAGTGGTATACCATATACCCAGGGACTGATTGTGCCGCCCAAAGAAATAGCATTTCAAACCTGTCTCAAGCCTGCTACTGCAGTGCCTGTGCTGCAGTGTACTGCCACATCGACTTGGCATTTAAAACTACTTGTCAAGCCTTAAATTCCAATTTTATTACATATCAGTAACCCCTAAGGTAGGCCCTAGGTAGTCCTAGGGGCATCATGCTATGAAAGTAAAAGGTAAGACATGTACTGTGGTAGTTTGTATGTCCTAGTAGTATCAAACAGTCTATGACATTTTTCATTACTGTGAGGTCTGCCCCTCTCATAGGTTAGCATTGGGTATTCCCTTATACTTTTTGGGGGGTAATTCCATATCAGAGAGGAGAAGCTTTATTTATTTATTGATAAATCCTATCTACTGGTGAGGTTGGATTTAATCTTACTATTGTAAAAATGCCATTTTTAGAGAGTGAGCATTTCTCTGCACTTACTGCTCTATTTGCATGAAAAACTGTCTTCAATTGACGTCTGGATTGGGCTGCGAGACAGCTACATATGTGCATTCCCTGTAGACAGCCACAACACAGGTCACTCAACTGCAACTGCATTCATCTGCATTCTGATTGGCCTGGGGGAGAGCTCCGCTCCCCTTACCGCAAATATGTTCAAGAACGATAATTTATGTCAGTAAGTACAGTATACCTACATCTTATAATCATGTGTGTTTAAATAATTTGTCGTTAGATCGTTTAAATATTGAAAAGGATCTGTTTTTAATAGACATTTTACAAAAACAACTGGTACATTTGGGAATTCTGTATAGGAAAAACCCAACTGCCGTGACATTGCCAACCACAATGCCTTGACTCGGATTCGAAGCGAGGTTGCTGCGGCCACAACGCAGAGTAATAACCACTATACGATCACGGCGAGCTAATTGGGCTCAATAACTTACAGTGACATGAAGAAATTATAATACGGAACACTCAGGGCTACTCCTGTGATAGGCTGAATGTGTTCATGGCTTCCTCATTCCTTATACAAAGGCTTTATCTCCTCAGTGGTTGATAGGCTGAAACCGTTTCCTGGCCGCCTGCTTGTGAACTGGCAGGAGTCAAAGATCACACATACACTGGTGGGCCTGTGATGGGACACCAATGCAGAGAAACACACCTGGCGCAGATATTATATTCTGTTTATTAGACCTGCATCTCCCCTGTACCTCCTCAAGCCATCTGTATGTGAAGCAAGAAAGAGTTAAGGAACGGTCCATCTACACTTTTATTGGGAGGATGCTGCCGTGAGCTCCTCCCAGCTAATCACACAAACAGCAGTAAAGCAAGATAACTACACAGTTAGGGGGGACTGCATGGTTAGGTTTTTGGGGAATTATTGAAACTGACCTCAGTGACCCATAATCAGAGCTGTGGCTAATGACTGCATGCCTAATTATGATGAAGCAAGCACCATGGCTCGTAGGGGCCCCACAACACACTTTTCTTAGCTCATTGAATTAAAGTATAAACTTCTGCCATGTGTGAGTGGTAAAGGCTTGTTAATTTTGTTGCTTTTTAAATTCACGTCTGACAACAAGACGAAGGAACATTGGGGCATCAGACGCTTTGGAAAGTTGCCACCAACCGCAGGGAAAGAGCGAAAGAGGGAAAAGACAGTATGAGGTGTGGAGAAAACAGCAGCAGGTACAAGGAGCTCAAATGAGATTAATGGCGCCTAAATAGAGCACGTAAAGGAACAGTTACAAATCTAAGAAAAGGGAAAGAAAAGACTAGGAAAAAACACAGAAAGAGCTTGTAGATGAAATTCTCTTCCAGGAACAGCAGGTTAAGAGAAATTACACAGGGAGCAGTTAAGCTTGTAACACGGGGGAGAATAGAAAAGAAAATGCAGTTTTATGAAGTGTGTTTGCCTAATCCAGCTAGCACTTTTATTTTATTTCTCTATTTGCTTCTTTTATTGGTAAAGTAAGTTTCAAGTGCATGCACAGGTATGACCGAGAGAGCCAGGGTATAATAATTTGAAGCGTTTGCACCAGCGCTAATGAAGGACGAGAGTTATAGCAAAGATATGAAAGGGGGAGCGATAATAAATATGTGATATGGCAATAGTGACACCAAAATAAGCCACCTATTTATAAAACTGAAATGGAGAAATACTAAAGGTTAACTTCTGAAATTGTAGCCGATGTTAAAAAGACTCTCGTTGTCGGCAGGATTTGAACCTGCGCGGGGAGGCCCCAATGGATTTCTAGTCCATCGCCTTAACCACTCGGCCACAACAACTGACTGTGAGGTTAGCATTGGGTATTCCCTTATATTTTTTGGGGGGTAATTCCATATCAGAGAGGAGAAGCTTTATTTATTTATTGATAAATCCTATCTACTGGTGAGGTTGGATTTAATTTTACTATTGTATAAATGCCATTTTTAGAGAGTGAGCATTTCTCTGCACTTACTGCTTGTTAGACGGGGACCTGGAGGGTCGGCCGAGGACAGGGGGAGAGGCCTCCGGTGAGGGCCGTCTCCAGCGATCGTACAGACAAGTAATTCCCCCCCCCCACAGATGGACACCACACAAAGATTAGGTCAACACTCTTTATATGCGATTCTTGAAGCAAGGATATCAGCGATACAGTGAGATCGGGACACGAGGGTCCTCTCAATTCTAGTCTCTGGAAGGGGAAGGGTAGCGGGACAGTCTTGGTACCGGTCTGGTACGGGTTGGCAAGATGGGTAGCTCACAATCCTCGAGCTCGGAGTTCTGGAAGGTCGGGCCGCGGCAGCGCCAGCAGGCTAGGATGATAAGTCTCACTTGAGAAGGGCCGCGGCAGCGCCAGCCGGCAAAGGCGATGGTTCACACAAGGATGGGCCGCGGCAGCGCCAGCAGGTCCCGACGAAGGTGTAGGTTGCAGAGGGCCGCGGCGACGCCAACAGGCAGGAGCGATGGTTCACGAGGATGGGCCGCGGCAGCGCCAGCGGGTCCCGACGAAGGTGTAGGTTGCAGAGGGCCGCGGCAGCGCCAGCAGGCCGGAGCGATGGTTCACGAGGATGGGCCGCGGCAGCGCCAGCAGGTCCCGACGAAGGTGCAGGTTGCAGAGGGCCGCAGCAGCGCCAGCAGGCAGGAACGATGATTCACAAGGCAGGGCTGCGGCAGCGCCAGCAGTCCGTCAAGGATGAGTTCTTCTAGGTGTCTCTCGACTCCAGGATACAACTGCCTTCCTGCTCTGGAGCTGCCCCAGTTATAGGTCTGACGCCCCTTGATGTCCGGACCCTCGCACTCGGAGGTCGGGAGGTCCGGGATGAGGGAGTCCAGACACCCAGCGGGGGGGTGGAGCCAGCGCCCGGGGAGGCTGGGGGTGATCGGCACCTGGCAGGGGAGAGCCATCGACACTCTCTTCTCCCATTGACCTGCCAAGTGGTCTCTTCACCTCCTGGGTGGATGGTGGTGCCTCGATGTTGGGGCCTGGCCAGGCCCAGGGCTGAGGTCAAGCTGAGGCCATGCGGCCTCGTGGTGCAGTGTCCAAGATGGCGGCTGGGCCGGGGCAATGCTGCTGATGACGGCCCGTCCCGGCCGATGTCGGGGTGTTCGGGGGGGCAGGCGTCCCGTTGGAGTCGGCTGTGGGTTGCTTCTGTGGATTGCCGGGTGGTTCTTCTGGTGGCACCGGTATAGCCGGTGCTCGGGCCTTATCATGCGGTGGAGGGAGCGGCCCCTTCACGAGGCCTGTCCAACATGCGTCCCCCCCAGCTGAAGGCAGGGAGAGTCACCCATCTTCCTGGGTACTCTCCTCGCCGAGGAGGAAGAAGCGTGACAGGCCGTCTGCGTTGGCGTGGTCCTGGCCTGGGCGATGCTCCACAGAGAAGTCCATCCCCTGCAAGGAGATGGACCATCGTAACAGTTTTGGGTCCTCCCCCCGCATCTGCATCAGCCATTGCAGGGGTCGGTGGTCTGTCTGTACCCTGAAGTGGGTACCGAAGAGGTAGGGCCGGAGTTTCTTGAGGGCCCATACCACTGCGAAGGCCTCCCGCTCGATGGTGCTCCAGCGCTGCTCACAAGGCAGCAGGCGTCGGCTGATGAAGGCCACTGGCTGGTCGACTCCCTCGGCGTTGAGTTGAGAGAGTACTGCCCCAATGCCATGATCTGAGGCATCCGTCTGGACGATGAACTCCCAGCTGTAGTCGGGGGCCTGGAGCACAGGAGCGGTGCACATGGCGGCCTTCAACTTCTCGAAGGCCGCTTGACAGTCCGGAGTCCAGTTGACGGTTTTGGGGTTCTTCTTGGATGTGAGTTCTGTGAGGGGCCCCACAATGCTGCCATAATCCTTTACAAACCGCCGGTAGTATCCGGTGAGCCCTAGGAAGGCTCGGACCTCGGGTTGGTTGACAGGGGGTTGCCAGGACTGGATGGCAGCGATCTTGAGCTGAAGGGGGGCCACCAGACCGCTCCCTACTTGGTGTCCGAGATAGGTCACGGACCCTTGGCCAATCTGACATTTGCTGGCCTTGATGGTGAGACTGGCCTGCTGGAGGGCGTGCAGGACTTCTCGGAGGTGGTGGAGGTGGTCCGCCCAGTGACGACTGTATACAGCGATATCGTCCAGGTAGGCAGCGCTGAATTCTTCGAGGCCCGCCAACACCTGGTTCACGAGTCGTTGGAAGGTAGCTGGAGCGTTTTTCATGCCGAATGGCATCACTTTGAAATGGTAGTGGCCATCCGGGGTAGAGAAGGCGGATCGTTCTTGGACTCTGGGGGTAAGGCCGATCTGCCAGTAGCCTGCTGTCAGATCAAAGATGCTCAGATAGCGGGCAGCCCGCATGCGGTCAATGCGGTCAACCAGTTCATCTGCCCGGGGGATGGGGTGAGCGTCGGTTCGGGTGACAGCGTTCAGGCCCCGATAGTCTACACAGAATCGGAGCTCGGGGGCGACGCCCGGGGCGGCAGCCTTGGGGACCAGTACGACTGGGCTGGCCCAGGGGCTGTCAGATGGCTCGATCACTCCTAGGGCCAGCATTTTAGAGACTTCGTCCTGGATGCAGGTGCGCACCCGATCCGGTACTCGGTACGCCCTGTGTCGAATAGGTGGACTATCCCCAGTGTTCACGTCGTGAAGGCACCAGGGGGTGACCCCTGGGGTGAGGGAGAACAGGTTCGCCAATTGCAGCAGGAGAGCCCGACAGTCTTGGCGTTGTTCCGGGGTCAAGGCGTCGGAGAGTCTGACCCCTTCCACTGAGCCATTTTTTTCACGGGTCCCCAGTAGGTCAGGGAGGGGCTCGGAGTCTTCTTCCGTCCCGCTATCTGATGCCATCAGTAGGCTGAGCTCCGAGCATACGAAGTGGGGTTTGAGTCTGTTGGCGTGGAGGACCCGGAGGGGGTTCTGGGGGGACTCCATGTCTATTAGGTAGGTGACAGGGCCCTTGCACTCGATCACCTTGAAGGGTCCTGTCCATTTGTCCTGCAGGGCACAAGGTTCGACTGGAGACATCACCCATACTTGCTGGCCGGGCTCAAACTCAATGGAGGAGGCATGTTGATCGTACCATTTCTTCATGTCCTCCTGACTGGCCTCAAGATTGGCTTTGGCGAGTTCCCTGAATCGCCGGGTCTGGTTGCGGAGGGTCAGGAGATACTTATATACATCCGGAGTGGTCTTCTGGGGGGCCATCTCCCATCCTTCCTTGACCAGGCTGAGGGGGCCCCGGACAGGGTGTCCGTACAGGAGCTCGAAGGGGCTGAAGCCGAGGGATTTCTGAGGAACTTCTCGGTAGGCGAAGAGGAGGCACGGGAGCAGCACGTCCCATTGGCGACGTAGGGGTTCTTCCAGGCCCATGATCATTTCCTTGAGAGTGCGGTTAAACCGCTCGACCAGTCCGTTTCCTTGCAGGTGATAGGGGGTCGTGAACCGGTAGGTAACCCCGCACTGCTGCCAGAGAGACTTCATGTACTTTGAGATAAAGTTTGTGCCCCTGTCGCTGACGACTTCCCGGGGGAAGCCCACTCGAGAGAAGATCCCCATTAGGGCTCGGCCTACCATGGGTGCTATCACGGTCCGAAGAGGAATGGCTCGGGATAGCGGGTGGCGTGGTCCACCAGGACCAGGATGAACCGGTGCCCCTGTGCTGTTCGGGGGTCCAGGGGCCCCACAATGTCTATTCCCACCCGTTCGAACGGGGTGGTGACGATGGGAAATGGTTGCAAGGGTGCTTTGATTTTTCGGCCGCTCTTCCCGCTGGCCTGGCAGGTGGGGCAGGCCCGGCAGTGGTTGGAGACATCATTTCGCATTTTGGGCCAGTAAAAGTGTGTTACCAGGCGATTGTATGTTTTGTCTTGTCCCAGGTGTCCAGCAAGGGGGACATCGTGCGCTAAGTTCAACAGGAAGTCCCTGAAGCGGAGGGGCACCACCAGCACCCGGCTGGCCCCCAGCTCAGCAATTCTTTGCTCGCTGTAGAGCAGGTCATTGTCCCAATAGATCCAGTGTGCCCCTGCGGTGTCTCCTGCGCTCTGGGCGAGGGCTTGCTGTTGGAGTCCCTCTAGGGAGGGACAGGTCTCCTGTTCTTGCCGGAATTGTTCCTGGGTGGGTCCACCCTCTTGATGCCACTGGGCCAGTTCTGGAAGGTCCTGGAGCTGAGCGGGCCCTTCTTCGTTTTGCTCTGGGGGATTGGTACCTAGGGCGTCTCCCTCCGGGACGATCGGGGGAGGAGGTTCTGGCCATTCGGGTTCTTCGGGACTGGGGATGGCGCGGGCGGTCATGGACCGGGTCGTTATGCAGGCCCATTCAGGGAGGCCCAACATCCCCAGGTGCTCTCTTCTTTCAACGGCTGCCCAGGGGGAACTTTCGAGGTCGTTTCCCAGGAGGCAGTCCACTGGGGCATCATCGCGGACAGTCACCTTCAGCATACCGGACACTCCTCCCCACTCGAAGGGGACGCAGGCCATCCGACACAGGCTCTCTGAATTGTCGGCTGATCGGACGGGGCAAAGAACGTTTGGCAAGATCTGCTCTGGGGTTACCAGATGACAGCGGACTGCCGTCACACTGGCCCCGGTGTCGCGCAGGGCTTTGGCCTTGCGCCCATTTATGTTCACCCCCTGGCTGTATTTTCTCGTGTTGGCGGGTAGGGGAGCCCGCGGGATCATGTCTCTTTCCCCTAGGCAAACCAGGGACATGGCGGCGGGTTCCCACTCGGGCTGTTCCTGTTCGTATTCTTCATAATCTTCGGGGGCTTGCTCTTCTCCCAGGGCGGCAGCAGCGACCTGGCGGGGTATAGGACTCTGGTTCTTCGGGCAGTTAGGGTCATTGGCATAGTGGCCGGTCCGCTGGCACCGGTGGCAAGTAACGTTGGCTCGGAACCCTGAACGCAACGGGGGGTTTCCCCTACCGGCCGGGGGCGGGGTGTTGCAGGTGGGAGCCGCCGGGACGGCGTCTCTGCCCCGACCCTGGCCTCCTCCTCCTCGGGGGAGATGGGGACCTTGGTTGGTTCGGTTTGGCTCACTGGCCCGGCTTCGGGCAACTCGAGTGCTTTCCCATCAGTCAGCTTCGGCGGCGAGTTGCCGAGGTTCAGTCAGTTTACTGTCGAGGAGGTGCTGCCTGAGCTCGACGAAGCAATTGTTGGAGAGGTGCTCCCACACAATGAGGTTAAAGAGTTGTTCGCAGGTGGTTACTTGGCTGCCCTTGATCCACCCCTCGAATGCTCTGCTGAAAAAGTTCACGTACTCTACCCAAGTTGTACCCGGGATCCGTTTGCAGTCGCGGAACCGCTGGCGGTACATCTCGGGCGTGAGTCCATATCGAGTGAGGAGGGCGGCCTTCATTTGGTCGTAGGAGGTCATCTGATGGTCCGGGAGTTGCAGCAGGGCGTCGCGCCCTTCGTTGACGAACCTCCCCCATAACCCGGCTCCCCAGTCACTTCGAGAAATCCGGTGGGAGGTCATGGCTATCTCGTAGGCTTTGAACCACTGCTGGATATCGTCGTTCCGATAATATTCTCTGACGACATCCTTGGGGATGTGGACTTTCGGGTCTGTAGTGCCAGGAGTGTTCGGGCGCTCGGGCACCCCGAGATCTTTATTTTGTTTCCGAAGCTCTATTTCTGCGAGATTGCGCTCATGTTCGTATGCCAGTTTTTTCTCTTCTAATTCCCTCTGCCTTTGTTTCTCTTCCCGCTCCTCTCGGAGCCGCAAGTGTTCCAATGTTATCTTTTGTTCCGCCAATTTCAGTTCTCAGTCCAACCGAAGCCGTGCCAGCTCTAATTCATGGAGTCTGCTTTTCTCTCGTTCTCGGATCTCCTCCAGGGAGAGACCCGATCTCCTTCCTTCTGTCGGAGGGGTGTTCGTTTCCGGCGCCTCGAGGTTTTCGTTTTGGGGTACGGCCATACCCGTCTCTGCCCAAGATTCCAGGGCGTGTTTGAAGTCCTCTTTCGTGCTCAGTCCTGTGGTAGCAATATCTAGTTCTATGCAAAATTGCTTTAGCTCTCTGTGGTTGTACTCTTCTAGTTTCTCCATCTGGAATTTCTCTGTGGATCCGCTCTCTTTTGTTGTCATTGTGGTTGAGTCGTGGGGTGAGTTACTCTCTGTACGATTACGCGTTGGTTCGGATCGCGCCGCTGGCCACCAATGTTAGACGGGGACCTGGAGGGTCGGCCGAGGACAGGGGGAGAGGCCTCCGGTGAGGGCCGTCTCCAGCGATCGTACAGACAAGTAACTTCCTCCCCCACAGATGGACACCACACAAGGATGAGGTCAACACTCTTTATATACGACTCTTGAAGGAAGGATATCAGCGATACAGTGAGATCGGGACACGAGGGTCCTCTCAATTCTAGTCTCTGGAAGGGGAAGGGTAGCAGGACAGTCTTGGTACCGGTCTGGTACGGGTTGGCAAGATGGGTAGCTCACAATCCTCGAGCTCGGAGTTCTGGAAGGTCGGGCCGCGGCAGCGCCAGCAGGCTAGGATGATAAGTCTCACTTGAGAAGGGCCGCGGCAGCGCCAGCCGGCAAAGGCGATGGTTCACACAAGGATGGGCCACGGCAGCGCCAGCAGGTCCCGACGAAGGTGTAGGTTGCAGAGGGCCGCGGCGACGCCAGCAGGCAGGAGCGATGGTTCACGAGGATGGGCCGCGGCAGCGCCAGCAGGTCCCGACGAAGGTGTAGGTTGCAGAGGGCCGCGGCAGCGCCAGCAGGCAAGAGTGATGGTTCACGAGGATGGGCCGCGGCAGCGCCAGCAGGTCCCGACGAAGGTGCAGGTTGCAGAGGGCCGTGGCAGCGCCAGCAGGCAGGAACGATGATTCACAAGGCAGGGCTGCGGCAGCGCCAGCAGTCCGTCAAGGATGAGTTCTTCTAGGTGTCTCTCGACTCCAGGATACAACTACCTTCCTGCTCTGGAGCTGCCCCAGTTATAGGTCTGGCGCCCTTTGATGTCCGGACCCTCGCACTTGGAGGTCGGGAGGTCCGGGATGAGGGAGTCCAGACACCCAGCGGGGGGGTGGAGCCAGCACCCGGGGAGGCTGGGGGTGATCGGCACCTGGCGGGGGAGAGCCATCGACACTCTCTTCTCCCATTGACCTGCCAAGTGATCTCTTCACCTCCTGGGTGGGTGGTGGTGCCTCGATGTCGGGGCCTGGCCAGGCCCAGGGCTGAGGTCGAGCTGAGGCCACGCGGCCTCGTGGTGCAGTGTCCAAGATGGCGGCTGGGCCGGGGCAATGCTGCTGACGACGGCCCGGGCCGGCCGATGTCGGGGTGTTCGGGGGGGCAGGCGTCCCGTTGGAGCGGGCTGTGGGTTGCTTCTGTGGATTGCCGGGGTGGTTCTTCTGGTGGCACCGGTAGAGCCGGTGCGCGGGCCTTATCATGCGGGGGAGGGAGAGGCCCCTTCACGAGGCCTGTCCAACACTGCTCTATTTGCATGAAAACCTGTCTTCAATTGACGTCTGGAATGGGCTGCGAGACAGCTACATATGTGCATTCCCTGTAGAAAGCCACAACACAGGTCACTCAACTGCAACTGCATTCATCTGCATTCTGATTGGCATGGGGGAGAGCTCCGCTCCCCCACCGCAAATATGTTCAAGAACGATAATTTATGTCAGTAAGTACAGTATACCTACATCTTATAATCATGTGTGTTTAAATAATTTGTCGTTCGATCATTTAAATATTTAAAAAGATCTGTTTTTAATAGACATTTTACAAAAACAACTGGTACATTTGGGAATTCTGTAAAGGAAAAACCCAACTGCCGTGACACTGCCAACCACAATGCTGTGACTCGGATTCAAAACCAAGGTTGCTGCGGCCACAACGCAGAGTACAAACCACTATACGATCACGGCGAGCTACTTGGGCTCAATAACGTACAGTGACATGGAGAAATTATAATTCTGAACACTCAAAGCTACTCCTGTGATAGGCTGAATGTGTTCATTGCTTTCTCGTTCCTTATACAAAGGCTTTATCTCCTCAGTGGTTGATAGGCTGAAACCGTTTCCTGGCCGCCTGCTTGTGAACCGCCAGGAGTCAAAGATCACACATACACTTGTGGGCCTGTGATGGGACACCAATGCAGAGAAACACACCTGGTGCAGATATTCTATTCTGTCTATTAGACCTGCATCTCCCCAGTACCTCCTCAAGCCATCTGTATGTGAAGCAAGAAAGAGTTAAGGAGCGGTCCATCTACACTTTTATTGGGAGGATGCTGCCGTGAGCTCCTCCCAGCTAATCACACAAACAGCAGTAAAGCAAGATAACTACACAGTTAGGGGGGACTGCATGGTTAGGTTTTTGAGGAATTATTGAAACTGACCTCAGTGACCCATAATCAGAGCTGTGGCTAATGACTGCATGCCTAATTATGATGAAGCAAGCACCATGGCTCGTAGGGGCCCCACAACACACTTTTCTTAGCTCATTGAATTAAAGTATAAACTTCTGCCATGTGTGAGTGGTAAAGGCTTTTTAATTTTGTTGCTTTTCAAATTCACTTCTGACAACAAGACGAAGGAACATTGGGGCATCAGATGCATTGGAAAGTAGCCACCAACCGCAGAGAAAGAGAGAAAGAGGGAAAAGACAGTATGAGGTGTGGAGAAAACAGCAGCAGATACAAGGAGCTCAAATGAGATTAATGGCGCATAAATAGAGCACGTAAAGGAACAGTACAAATCTAAGAAAAGGGAAAAAAAGACTAGGAAAAAACACAGAAAGAGCTTGTAGATGAAATTCTCTTCCAGGGACAGCAGGTTAAGAGAAATTACACAGGGAGCAGTTAAGCTTGTAACACGGGGGAGAATAGAAAAGAAAATGCAGTTTTATGAAGTGTGTTTGCCTAATCCAGCTAGCACTTTTATTTTATTTCTCTATTTGCTTCTTTTATTGGTAAAGTAAGTTTCAAGTGCATGCACAGGTATGACCGAGAGAGCCAGGGTATAATAATTTGAAGCGTTTGCACCAGCGCTAATGAAGGACGAGAGTTATAGCAAAGATATGAAAGGGGGAGCGATAATAAATATGTGATATGGCAATAGTGACACCAAAATAAGCCACCTATTTATAAAACTGACATGGAAGAAATACTAAAGGTTATCTTCTGAAATTGTAGCCGATGTTAAAAAGATTCTCGTTGTTGGCAGGACTCGAACCTGCGCGGGGAGACCCCAATGGATTTCTAGTCCATCGCCTTAACCACTCGGCCACAACAACTGACTGTAAGGTGTGTGCACATAATCTGTATGCAAGTTTTCAAGGTGTCCCACAGCAAATTCCTGATATTCTGCAATGCACCTTTTAAAAATAATGTATTTTTCAGCAGGCACGTTCTCTCCTAAAAACAAAAATTGCATGCGTATATCTCTAGTTTGGAATACCATAGGCTTGCATGCATACTCCCATGGGTCACTCAAGATTTTTGGACCCTATTGCCCTCTGTTTTCGTGCTGCTTTTAGTATATGGCCAATATTACAGAAGTCTACCGTCTTTGAGTATTTGAGGCTCCTTTGTAAGTGCTTTATATTTTTTCCTTGAAGAGCTATATAATAAAGGGGTCCGGGAAAGATTGCATTTATGGAAGATAAAAGAAGGCCCACTTGTCTCACCAAATGCTGTAGAGAAACCTGATGTTTTACTCATGTTATCCTTAGTTCGTTTTTGTTAGACCTTGCATTCTTAAGGTGGTCCCAACCCCACCTTATTGCTTTTCACCTCCGCATTTTGCTGTATCTTTTTGATGGCCTTAGGACTCTGATCACTTTATCGCTACTAATCGATGCTGAAGTGCACGTGCTTCTTCCCTAATCATGTGTATAATTGGAGTATACCTGACTGACAGATTTAATTTACTTGAAAGCCCCTTGTAGAGTGGTATACCATATACCCAGGGACTGATTGTGCCACCCAAAGAAATAGCATTTCAAACCTGTCTCAAGCCTGCTACAGCAGTGCCTGTGCTGCAGTGTACTGCCACTTCGACTTGGCATTTAAAACTACTTGCCAAGCCTTAAACTCCAATTTTATTACATATCAGTAACCCCTAAGGTAGGCCCTAGGTAGTCCTAGGGGCATCATGCTATGTAAGTAAAAGGTAAGACATGTACTGTGGTAGTTTGTATGTCCTAGTAGTATCAAACAGTCTATTACATTTTTCACTACTGTGAGGTCTGCCCCTCTCATAGGTTAGCATTGGGTATTCCCTTATACTTTTTGGGGGGTAATTCCATATCAGAGAGGAGAAGCTTTATTTATGTATTGATAAATCCTATCTACTGGTGAGGTTGGATTTAATCTTACTATTGTATAAATGCCATTTTTAGAGAGTGAGCATTTCTCTGCACTTACTGCTCAATTTGCATGAAAACCTGTCTTCAATTGACGTCTGGATTGGGCTGCGAGACAGCTACATATGTGCATTCCCTGTAGACAGCCACAACACAGGTCACTCAACTGCAACTGCATTCATCTGCATTCTGATTGGCCTGGGGGAGAGCCCCGCTCCCCTTACCGCAAATATGTTCAAGAACGATAATTTATGTCAGTAAGTACAGTATACCTACATCTTATAATCATGTGTGTTTAAATAATTTGTCGTTAGATCGTTTAAATATTGAAAAGGATCTGTATTTAATAGACATTTTACAAAAACAACTGGTACATTTGGGAATTCTGTAAAGGAAAAACCCAACTGCCGTGACATTGCCAACCACAATGCCGTGACTCGGATTAAAACCGAGGTTGCTGCGGCCACAACGCAGAGTACTAACCACTATACGATTACGGCGAGCTACTTGGGCTCAATAACGTACAGTGACATGAAGAAATTATAATTTGGAACACTCAGGGCTACTCCTGTGATAGGCTGAATGTGTTAATTGCTTCCTCATTCCTTATACAAAGGCTTTATCTCCTCAGTGGTTGATAGGCTGAAACCGTTTCCTGGCCGCCTGCTTGTGAACTGGCAGGAGTCAAAGATCACACATACACTGGTGGGCCTGTCATGGGACACCAATGCAGAGAAACACACCTGGCGCAGATATCCTATTCTGTTTATTAGACCTGCATCTCCCCTGTACCTCCTCAAGCAATCTGTATGTGAAGCAAGAAAGAGTTAAGGAACGGTCCATCTACACTTTTATTGGGAGGATGCTGCCGTGAGCTCCTCCCAGCTAATCACAGAAACAGCAGTAAAGCAAAATAACTACACAGTTAGGGGGGACTGCATGGTTAGGTTTTTGAGGAATTATTGAAACTGACCTCAGTGACCCATAATCAGAGCTGTGGCTAATGACTGCATGCCTAATTATGATGAAGCGAGCACCATGGCTCGTAGGGGCCCCGCAACACACTTTTCTTAGCTCATTGAATTAAAGTATAAACTCCGGCCATGTGTGAGTGGTAAAGGCTTGTTAATTTTGTTGCTTTTCAAATTCACGTCTGACAACAAGACGAAGGAACATTGGGGCATCAGACGCTTTGGAAAGTAGCCACCAACCGCAGAGAAAGAGAGAAAGAGGGAAAAGACAGTATGAGGTGTGGAGAAAACAGCAGCCGGTACAAGGAGCGCAAATGAGATTAATGGCACCTAAATAGAGCACGTAAAGGAACAGTTACAAATCTAAGAAAAGGGAAAGAAAAGACTAGGAAAAAATACAGAAAGAGCTTGTAGATGAAATTCTCTTCCAGGAACAGCAGGTTAAGAGAAATTACACATGGAGCAGTTAAGCTTGTAACACGGGGGAGAATAGAAAAGAAAATGCAGTTTTATGAAGTGCGTTTGCCTAATCCAGCTAGCACTTTTATTTTATTTCTCTATTTGCTTCTTTTATTGGTAAAGTAAGTTTCAAGTGCATGCACAGGTATGTCCGAGAGAGCCAGGGTATAATAATTTGAAGCGTTTGCACCAGCGCTAATGAAGGACGAGAGTTATAGCAAAGATATGAAAGGGGGAGCGATAATAAATATGTGATATGGCAATAGTGACACCAAAATAAGCCACCTATTTATACAACTGACATGGAAGAAATACTAAAAGTTATCTTCTGAAATTGTATCCGATGTTAAAAAGATTCTCGTTGTCGGCAGGATTTGAACCTGCGCGGGGAGACCCCAATGGATTTCTAGTCCATCACCTTAACCACTCGGCCACAACAACTAACTGTAAGGCTTGTGCACATAATCTGTATGCAAGTTTTCAAGGTGTCCCACAGCAAATTCCTGATATTCTGCAATGAGCTTTTTAAAAATAATGTATTTTTCAGCAGGCACATTCTCTCCTAAAAACAAAAATTGCATGCGTATATCTCTAGTTTGGAATACCATAGGCTTGCATGCATACTCCCATGGGTCACTCAAGTTTTTTGGACCCTATTGCACTCTGTTTTCGTGCTGCTTTTAGTATATGGCCCATATTACAGAAGTCTACCATCTTTGAGTATTCGAGGCTCCTTTGTAAGTGCTTTATATTTTTTCCTTGAAGAGCTATAAAATAAAGGGGTCCGGGAAAGATTGCATTTATGGAAGATAAAAGATGGCCCACTTGTCTCACCAAATGCTGTAGAGAAACCTGATGTTTTACTCATGTTATCCTTAGTTCGTTTTTGTTAGACCTTGCATTCTTAAGGTGGTCCCAACCCCACCTCATTGCTTTTCACCTCCGCATTTTGCTGTATCTTTTTGTTGGCCTTAGGACTCTGATCACTTTATCGCTACTAATCAGTGCTGAAGTGCACGTGCTTCTTCCTTAATCATGTGTATAATTGGAATATACCTGACTGACAGATTTAATTTACTTGAAAGCCCCTTGTAAAGTGGTATACCATATACCCAGGGACTGATTGTGCCGCCCAAAGAAATAGCATTTCAAACCTGTCTCAAGCCTGCTACTGCAGTGCCTGTGCTGCAGTGTACTGCCACTTCGACTTGGCATTTAAAACTACTTGTCAAGCCTTAAACTCCAATTTTATTACATATCAGTAACCCCTAAGGTAGGTCCTAAGTAGTCCTAGGGGCATCATGCTATGTAAGTAAAAGGTAAGACATGTACTGTGGTAGTTTGTATGTCCTAGTAGTATCAAACAGTCTATTACATTTTTCACTACTGTGAGGTCTGCCCCTCTCATTGGTTAGCATTGGGTATTCCCTTATACTTTTTGGGGGGTAATTCCATATCAGAGAGGAGAAGCTTTATTTATTCATTGATAAATCCTATCTACTGGTGAGGTTGGATTTAATCTTACTATTGTATAAATGCCATTTTTAGAGAGTGAGCATTTCTCTGCACTTACTGCTCTATTTGCATGAAAACCTGTCTTCAATTGACGTCTGGATTGGGCTGCGAGACAGCTACATATGTGCATTCCCTGTAGACAGCCACAACACAGGTCACTCAACTGCAACTGCATTCATCTGCATTCTGATTTGCCTGGGGGAGAGCTCCGCTCCCCTTACTGCAAATATGTTCAAGAACGATAATTTATGTCAGTAAGTACAGTATACCTACATCTTATAATCATGTGTGTTTAAATAATTTGTCGTTAGATCGTTTAAATATTGAAAAGGATCTGTTTTTAATAGACATTTTACAAAAACAACTGGTACATTTGGGAATTCTGTAAAGGAAAAGCCCAACTGCCGTGACATTGCCAACCACAATGCCGTGACTCGGTTTCGAACCAAGGTTGCTGCGGCCACAACGCAGAGTACTAACCACTATACGATCACGGCGAGCTACTTGGGCTCAATAACGTACAGTGACATGAAGAAATTATAATTCAGAACACTCAGGGCTACTCCTGTGATAGGCTGAATGGGTTCATTGCTTCCTCATTCCTTATACAAAGGCTTTATCTCCTCAGTGGTTGATAGGCTGAAACCGTTTCCTGACCGCCTGCTTGTGAACTGGCAGGAGTCAAAGATCACACATACACTGGTGGGCCTGTGATGGGACACCAATGCAGAGAAACACACCTGGCGCAGATATTCTATTCTGTTTATTAGACCTGCATCTCCCCTGTACCTCCCCAAGCCATCTGTATGTGAAGCAAGAAAGAGTTAAGGAACGGTCCATCTACACTTTTATTGGGAGGATGCTGCCGTGAGCTCCTCCCAGCTAATCACACAAACAGCAGTAAAGCAAGATAACTACACAGTTAGGGGGGACTGCATGGTTAGGTTTCTGAGGAATTATTGAAACTGACCTCAGTGACCCATAATCAGAGCTGTGGCTAATGACAGCATGCCTAATCATGATGAAGCAAGCACCATGGCTCGTAGGGGCCCCGCAACACACTTTTCTTAGCTCATTGAATTAAAGTATAAACTCCTGCCATGTGTGAGTGGTAAAGGCTTGTTAATTTTGTTGCTTTTCAAATTCACGTCTGACAACAAGACAAAGGAACATTGGGGCATCAGACGCTTTGGAAATTATTCACCAACCGCAGAGAAAGAGAGAAAGAGGGAAAGGACAGTATGAGGTGTGGAGAAAACAGCAGCAGGTACAAGGAGCTCAAATGAGATTAATGGCGCATAAATAGAGCACGTAAAGGAACAGTTCAAATCTAAGAAAAGGGAAAGAAAAGACTAGGAAAAAACACAGAAAGAGCTTGTAGATGAAATTCTCTTCCAGGGACAGCAGGTTAAGAGAAATTACACAGGGAGCAGTTAAGCTTGTAACACGGGGGAGAATAGAAAAGAAAATGCAGTTTTATGAAGTGTGTTTGCCTAATCCAGCTAGCACTTTTATTTTATTTCTCTATTTGCTTCTTTTATTGGTAAAGTAAGTTTCAAGTGCATGCACAGGTATGACCGAGAGAGCCAGGGTATAATAATTTGAAGCGTTTGCACCAGCGCTAATGAAGGACGAGAGTTATAGCAAAGATATGAAAGGGGGAGCGATAATAAATATGTGATATGGCAATAGTGACACCAAAATAAGCCACCTATTTATAAAACTGACATGGAAGAAATACTAAAGGTTAACTTCTGAAATTGTAGCCGATGTTAAAAAGATTCTCGTTGTCGGCAGGATTCGAACCTGCGCGGGGAGACCCCAATGGATTTCTAGTCCATCGCCTTAACCACTCGGCCACAACAACTGACTGTAAGGTGTGTGCACATAATCTGTATGCAAGTTTTCAAGGTGTCCGACAGCACATTCCTGATATTCTGCAATGCACTTTTTAAAAATAATGTTTTTTTCATTAGGCACATTTTCTCCTAAAAACAAAAATTGCATGCGTATATCTCTAGTTTGGAATACCAAAGTCTTGCATGCATACTCTCATGGGTCACTCAAGTTTTTTGGACCCTATTGCACTCTGTTTTCGTGCTGCTTTTAGTATATGGCCCATATTACAGAAGTCTACCATCTTTGAGTATTTGAGGCTCCTTTGTAAGTGCTTTATATTTTTTCCTTGAAGAGCTATATAATAAAGGGGTCCGGGAAAGATTGCATTTATGGAAGATAAAAGAAGGCCCACTTGTCTCACCAAATGCTGTAGAGAAACCTGATGTTTTACTCATGTTATCCTTAGTTCGTTTTTGTTAGACCTTGCATTCTTAAGGTGGTCCCAACCCCACATTATTGCTTTTCACCTCCGCATTTTGCTGTATCTTTTTGTTGGCCTTAGGACTCTGATCACTTTATCGCTACTAATCAGTGCTGAAGTGCACGTGCTTCTTCCCTAATCATGTGTATAATTGGAGTATACCTGACTGACAGATTTAATTTACTTGAAAGCCCCTTGTAGAGTGGTATACCATATACCCAGGGACTGATTGTGCCGCCCAAAGAAATAGCATTTCAAACCTGTCTCAAGCCTGCTACTGCAGTGCCTGTGCTGCAGTGTACTGCCACTTCGACATGGCATTTAAAACTACTTGCCAAGCCTTAAACTCCAATTTTATTACATATCAGTAACCCCTAAGGTCGGCCCTAGGTAGTCCTAGGGGCATCATGCTATGTAAGTAAAAGGTAAGACATGTACTGTGGTAGTTTGTATGTCCTAGTAGTATCAAACAGTCTATTACATTTTTCACTACTGTGAGGTCTGCCCCTCTCATAGGTTAGCATTGGGTATTCCCTTATACTTTTTGGGGGGGTAATTCCATATCAGAGAGGAGAAGCTTTATTTTTTTATTGATAAATCCTATCTACTGGTGAGGTTGGATTTAATCTTACTATTGTATAAATGCCATTTTTAGAGAGTGAGCATTTCTCTGCACTTACTGCTCTATTTGCATGAAAACCTGTCTTCAATTGACGTCTGGATTGGGCTGCGAGACAGCTACATATGTGCATTCCCTGTAGACAGCCACAACACAGGTCACTCAACTGCAACTGCATTCATCTGCATTCTGATTGGCCTGGGGGAGAGCCCCGCTCCCCTTACCGCAAATATGTTCAAGAACGATAATTTATGTCAGTAAGTACAGTATACCTACATCTTATAATCATGTGTGTTTAAATAATTTGTCGTTAGAGCGTTTAAATATTGAAAAGGATCTGTTTTTAATAGACATTTTACAAAAACAACTGGTACATTTGGGAATTCTGTAAAGGAAAAACCCAACTGCCGTGACATTGCCAACCACAATGCCGTGACTCGGATTAAAACCGAGGTTGCTGCGGCCACAACGCAGAGTACTAACCACTATACGATCACGGCGAGCTACTTGGGCTCAATAACGTACAGTGACATGAAGAAATTATAATTCGGAACACTCAGGGCTACTCCTGTGATAGGCTGAATGTGTTCATTGCTTCCTCATTCCTTATACAAAGGCTTTATCTCCTCAGTGATTGATAGGCTGAAACCGTTTCCTGGCCGCCTGCTTGTGAACTGGCAGGAGTCAAAGATCACACATACACTGGTGGGCCTGTGATGGGACACCAATGCAGAGAAACACACCTGGCGCAGATATTCTATTCTGTTTATTAGACCTGCATCTCCCCTGTACCTCCTCAAGCCATCTGTATGTGAAGCAAGAAAGAGTTAAGGAGCGGTCCATCTTCACTTTTATTGGTAGGATGCTGCCGTGAGCTCCTCCCAGCTAATCACACAAACAGCAGTAAAGCAAGACAACTACACAGTTAGGGGGGATTGCATGGTTAGGTTTTTGAGGAATTATTGAAACTGACCTCAGTGACCCATAATCAGAGCTGTGGCTAATGACTGCATGCCTAATTATGATGAAGCAAGCACCATGGCTCGTAGGGGCCCCGCAACACACTTTTCTTAGCTCATTGAATTAAAGTATAAACTCCGGCCATGTGTGAGTGGTAAAGGCTTGTTAATTTTGTTGCTTTTCAAATTCACGTCTGACAACAAGACGAAGGAACATTGGGGCATCAGACGCTTTGAAAAGTAGCCACCAACCGCAGAGAAAGAGAGAAAGAGGGAAAAGACAGTATGAGGTGTGGAGAAAACAGCAGCAGGTACAAGGAGCTCAAATGAGATTAATGGCGCCTAAATAGAGCACGTAAAGGAACAGTTACAAATCTAAGAAAAGGGAAAGAAAAGACTAGGAAAAAATACAGAAAGAGCTTGTAGATGAAATTCTCTTCCAGGAACAGCAGGTTAAGACAAATTACACAGGGAGCAGTTAAGCTTGTAACACGGGGGAGAATAGAAAAGAAAATGCAGTTTTATGAAGTATGTTTGCCTAATCCAGCTAGCACTTTTATTTTATTTCTCTATTTGCTTCTTTTATTGGTAAAGTAAGCTTCAAGTGCATGCACAGGTATGACCGAGAGAGCCAGGGTATAATAATTTGAAGCGTTTGCACCAGCGCTAATGAAGGACGAGAGTTATTGCAAAGATATGAAATGGGGAGCGATAAAAAATATGTGATATGGCAATAGTGACACCAAAATAAGCCACCTATTTATAAAACTGACATGGAAGAAATACTAAAGGTTATCTTCTGAAATTGTACCCGATGTTAAAAAGATTCTCGTTGTCGGCAGGATTCGAACCTGCGCGGGGAGACCCCAATGGATTTTTAGTCCATCGCCTTAACCACTCGGCCACAACAACTGACTGTAAGGCGTGTGCACATAATCTGTATGCAAGTTTTCAAGGTGTCCCACAGCAAATTCCTGATATTCTGCAATGCACTTTTTAAAAATAATGTATTTTTCAGCAGGCACATTCTCTCCTAAAAACAAAAATTGCATGCGTATATCTCTAGTTTGGAATACCATAGGCTTGCATGCATACTCCCATGGGTCACTCAAGTTTTTTGGACCCTATTGCACTCTGTTTTCATGCTGCTTTTAGTATATGGCCCGTATTACAGAAGTCTACCATCTTTGAGTATTTGAGGCTCCTTTGTAAGTGCTTTATATTTTTTCCTTGAAGAGCTATATAATAAAGGGGTCCGGGAAAGATTGCATTTATGGAAGATAAAAGAAGGCCCACTTGTCTCACCAAATGCTGTAGAGAAACCTGATGTTTTACTCATGTTATCCTTAGTTCGTTTTTGTTAGACCTTGCATTGTTAAGGTGGTCCCAACCCCACCTTATTGCTTTTCACCTCCGCATTTTGCTGTATCTTTTTGTTGGCCTTAGGACTCTGATCACTTTATCGCTACTAATCAGTGCTGAAGTGCATGTGCTTCTTCCCTAATCATGTGTATAATTGGAGTATACCTGACTGACAGATTTAATTTACTTGAAAGCCCCTTGTAGAGTGGTATACCATATACCCAGGGACTGATTGTGCCGCCCAAAGAAATAGCATTTCAAACCTGTCTCAAGCCTGCTACTGCAGTGCCTGTGCTGCAGTTTACTGCCACTTCGACTTGGCATTTAAAACTACTTGCCAAGCCTTAAACTCCAATTTTATTACATATCAGTAACCCCTAAGGTAGGCCCTAAGTAGTCATAGGGGCATCATGCTATGTAAGTAAAAGGTAAGACATGTACTGTGGTAGTTTGTATGTCCTAGTAGTATCAAACAGTCTACTACATTTTTCACTACTGTGAGGTCTGCCCCTCTCATAGGTTAGCATTGGGTATTCCCTTATACTTTTTGGGGGGTAATTCCATATCAGAGAGGAGAAGCTTTATTTATTTATTGATAAATCCTATCTACTGGTGAGGTTGGATTTAATCTTACTGTTGTATAAATACCATTTTTAGAGAGTGAGCATTTCTCTGCACTTACTGCTCTATTTGCATGAAATCCTGTCTTCAATTGACGTCTGGATTGGGCTGCGAGACAGCTACATATGTGCATTCCCTGTAGACAGCCACAACACAGGTCACTCAACTGCAACTGCATTCATCTGCATTCTGATTGGCCTGGGGGAGAGCTCCGCTCCCCTTACCGCAAATATGTTCAAGAACGATAATTTATGTCAGTAAGTACAGTATACCTACATCTTATAATCATGTGTGTTTAAATAATTTGTCGTTAGATCGTTTAAATATTGAAAAGGATCTGTTTTTAATAGACATTTTACAAAAACAACAGGTACATTTGGGAATTCTGTAAAGGAAAACACAACTGCCGTGACATTGCCAACCACAATGCCGTGACTCGGATTCGAACCGAGGTTGCTGCGGCCACAACGCAGAGTACTAACCACTATACGATCACGGCAAGCTACTTGGGCTCAAAAACGTACAGTGACATGAAGAAATTATTATTCGGAACACTCAGGGCTACTCCTGTGATAGGCTGAATGTGTTCATTGCTTCCTCATTCCTTATACAAAGGCTTTATCTCCTCAGTGGTTGATAAGCTGAAACCGTTTCCTGGCCGCCTGCTTGTGAACTGACAGGAGTCAAAGATCACACATACACTGGTGGGCCTGTGATGGGACACCAATGCAGAGAAACACACCTGGCGCAGATATTCTATTCTGTTTATTAGACCTGCATCTCCCCTGTACCTCCTCAAGCCATCTGTATGTGAAGCAAGAAAGAGTTAAGGAAAGGTCCATCTACACTTTTATTGGGAGGATGCTGCCGTGAGCTCCTCCCAGCTAATCACACAAACAGCAGTAAAGCAAGATAACTACACAGTTAGGGGGGACTGCATGGTTAGGTTTTTGAGGAATTATTGAAACTGACCTCAGTGACCCATAATCAGAGCTGTGGCTAATGACTGCATGCCTAATTATGATGAAGCAAGCACCATGGCTTGTAGGGGCCCCACAACACACTTTTCTTAGCTCATTGAATTAAAGTATAAACTTCTGCCATGTGTGAGTGGTAAAGGCTTGTTAATTTTGTTGCTTTTCAGATTCACGTCTGACAACAAGACGAAGGAACTTTGGGGCATCAGACGCTTTGGAAAGTAGCCACCAACCGCAGAGAAAGAGAGAAAGAGGGAAAAGCCAGTATGAGGTGTGGAGAAAACAGCAGCAGGTACAAGGAGCTCAAATGAGATTAATGGCGCCTAAATAGAGCACGTAAAGGAACAGTTACAAATCTAAGAAAAGGGAAAGAAAAGACTAGGAAAAAACACAGAAAGAGCTTGTAGATGAAATTCTCTTCCAGGAACAGCAGGTTAAGAGAAATTACACAGGGAGCAGTTAAGCTTGTAACACGGGGAGAATAGAAAAGAAAATGCAGTTTTATGAAGTGTGTTTGCCTAATCCAGCTAGCACTTTTATTTTATTTCTCTATTTGCTTCTTTTATTGGTAAAGTAAGTTTCTAGTGCATGCACAGGTATGACCGAGAGAGCCAGGGTATAATAATTTGAAGCGTTTGCACCAGCGCTAATGAAGGACGAGAGTTATAGCAAAGATATGAAAGGGGAAGCAATAATAAATATGTGATATGGCAATAGTGACACCAAAATAAGCCACCTACTTATAAAACTGACATGGAAGAAATACTAAAGGTTAACTTCTGAAATTGTAGCCGATGTTAAAAATATTCTCGTTGTTGGCAGGATTCGAACCTGCACGGGGAGACCCCCATGGATTTCTAGTCCATCGCCTTAACCACTCGGCCACAACAACTGACTGTAAGGCGTGTGCACATAATCTGTATGCAAGTTTTCAAGGTGTCCCACAGCAAATTCCTGATATTCTGCAATGCACTTTTTAAAAATAATGTTTTTTTCAGCAGGCACATTCTCTCCTAAAAACAAAAATTGCATGCGTGTATCTCTAGTTTGGAATACCATAGGCTTGCATGCATACTCTCATGGGTCACTCAAGTTTTTTGGACCCTATTGCACTCTGTTTTCGTGCTGCTTTTAGTATATGGCCCATATTACAGAAGTCTACCATCTTTGAGTATTTGAGGCTCCTTTGTAAGTGCTTTATATTTTTTCCTTGAAGAGCTATATAATAAAGGGGTCCGGGAAAGATTGCATTTATGGAAGATAAAAGAAGGCCCACTTGTCTCACCAAATGCTGTAGAGAAACCTGATGTTTTACTCATGTTATCCTTAGTTCGTTTTTGTTAGACCTTGCATTCTTAAGGTGGTCCCAACCCCACCTTATTGCTTTTCACCTCCGCATTTTGCTGTATCTTTTTGTTGGCCTTAGGACTCTGATCACTTTATCGCTACTAATCAGTGCTGAAGTGCACGTGCTTCTTCCCTAATCATGTGTATAATGGGAGTATACCTGACTGACAGATTTAATTTACTTGAAAGCCCCTTGTAAAGTGGTATACCATATACCCAGGGACTGATTGTGCCGCCCAAAGAAATAGCATTTCAAACCTGTCTCAAGCCTGCTACTGCAGTGCCTGTGCTGCAGTGTACTGCCACTTCGACTTGGCATTTAAAACTACTTGCCAAGCCTTAAACTCCAATTTTATTACATATCAGTAACCCCTAAGGTAGGCCCTAGGTAGTCCTAGGGGCATCATGCTATGTAAGTAAAAGGTAAGACATGTACTGTGGTAGTTTGTATGTCCTAGTAGTATCAAACAGTCTATTACATATTTCACTACTGTGAGGTCTGCCCCTCTCATAGGTTAGCATTGGGTATTCCCTTATACTTTTTGTGGGGTAATTCCATATCAGAGAGGAGAAGCTTTATTTATTTATTGATAAATCCTATCTACTGGTGAGGTTGGATTTAATCTTACTATTGTATAAATGCCATTTTTAGAGAGTGAGCATTTCTCTGCACTTACTGCTCTATTTGCATGAAAACCTGTCTTCAATTGACGTCTGGATTGGGCTGCGAGACAGCTACATATGTGCATTCCCTGTAGACAGCCACAACACAGGTCACTCAACTGCAACTGCATTCATCTGCATTCTGATTGGCCTGGGGGAGAGCTCCGCTCCTCTTACCGCAAATATGTTCAAGAACGATAATTTATGTCAGTAAGTACAGTATACCTACATCTTATAATCATGTGTGTTTAAATAATTTGTCGTTAGATCGTTTAAATATTGAAAAGGATCTGTTTTTAATAGACATTTTACAAAATCAACTGGTACATTTGGGAATTCTGTAAAGGAAAAACCCAACTGCCGTGACATTGCCAACCACAATGCCGTGACTCGGATTCGAACCGAGGTTGCTGCGGCCACAACGCAGAGTACTAACCACTATACGATCACGGCGAGCTACTTGGGCTCAATAACTTACAGTGACATGAAGAAATTATAATTCGGAACACTCAGGGCTACTCCTGTGATAGGCTGAATGTGTTCATTGCTTCCTCATTCCTTATACAAAGGCTTTATCTCCTCAGTGGTTGATAGGCTGAAACCGTTTCCTGGCCGCCTGCTTGTGAACTGGCAGGAGTCAAAGATCACACATACACTGGTGGGCCTGTGATGGGACACCAATGCAGAGAAACACACCTGGCGCAGATATTCTATTCTGTTTATTAGACCTGCATCTCCCCTGTACCTCCTCAAGCCATCTGTATGTGAAGCAAGAAAGAGTTAAGGAACGGTCCATCTACACTTTTATTGGGAGGATGCTGCCGTGAGCTCCTCCCAGCTAATCACACAAACAGCAGTAAAGCAAGATAACTACACAGTTAGGGGGGACTGCATGGTTAGGTTTTTGAGGAATTATTGAAACTGACCTCAGTGACCCATAATCAGAGCTGTGGCTAATGACTGCATGCCTAATTATGATGAAGCAAGCACCATGGCTTGTAGGGGCCCCACAACACACTTTTCTTAGCTCATTGAATTAAAGTATAAACTTCTGCCATGTGTGAGTGGTAAAGGCTTGTTAATTTTGTTGCTTTTCAAATTCACGTCTGACAACAAGACAAAGGAACTTTGGGGCATCAGACGCTTTGGAAAGTAGCCACCAACCGCAGAGAAAGAGAGAAAGAGGGAAAAGACAGTATGAGGTGTGGAGAAAACAGCAGCAGGTACAAGGAGCTCAAATGAGATTAATGGCGCCTAAATAGAGCACGTAAAGGAACAGTTACAAATCTAAGAAAAGGGAAAGAAAAGACTAGGAAAAAACACAGAAAGAGCTTGTAGATGAAATTCTCTTCCTGGAACAGCAGGTTAAGAGAAATTACACAGGGATCAGTTAAGCTTGTAACACGGGGGAGAATAGAAAAGAAAATGCCGTTTTATGAAGTGTGTTTGCCTAATCCAGCTAGCACTTTTATTTTATTTCTCTATTAGCTTCTTTTATTGGTAAAGTAAGTTTCAAGTGCATGCACAGGTATGACCGAGAGAGCCAGGGTATAATAATTTGAAGCGTTTGCACCAGCGCTAATGAAGGACGAGAGTTATAGCAAAGATATGAAAGGGGGAGCGATAATAAATATGTGATATGGCAATAGTGACACCAAAATAAGCCACCTATTTATAAAACTGACATGGAAGAAATACTAAAGGTTAACTTCTGAAATTGTAGCCGATGTTAAAAAGATTCTTGTTGTCGGCAGGATTCGAACCTGCGCGTGGAGACCCCAATGGATTTCTAGTCCACCGCCTTAAACACTCGGCCACAACAACTGACTGTAAGGTGTGTGCACATAATCTGTATGCAAGTTTTCAAGGTGTCCCACAGCTAATTCCTGATATTCTGCAATGCACTTTTTAAAAATAATGTTTTTTTTCAGCAGGCACAATCTCTCCTAAAAAAAATAATTGCATGCGTATATCTCTAGTTTGGAATACTATAGGCTTGCATGCATACTCTCATGGGTCACTCAAGTTTTTTGGACCCTATTGCACTCTGTTTTTGTGCTGCTTTTAGTATATGGCCCGTATTACAGAAGTCTACCATCTTTGAGTATTTGAGGCTCCTTTGTAAGTGCTTTATATTTTTTCCTTGAAGAGCTATATAATAAAGGGGTCCGGTAAAGATTGCATTTATGGAAGATAAAAGAAGGCCCACTTGTCTCACCAAATGCTGTAGAGAAACCTGATGTTTTACTCATGTTATCCTTAGTTCGTTTTTGTTAGAACTTGCATTCTTAAGGTGGTCCCAACCCCACCTTATTGCTTTTCACCTCCGCATTTTGCTGTATCCTTTTGTTGGCCTTAGGACTCTGATCACTTTATTGCTACTAATCAGTGCTGAAGTGCACATGCTTCTTCCCTAATCATGTGTATAATTGGAGTATACCTGACTGACAGATTTAATTTACTTGAAAGCCCCTTGTAAAGTGGTATACCATATACCCAGGGACTGATTGTGCCGCCCAAAGAAATAGTATTTCAAACCTGTCTCAAGCCTGCTACTGCAGTGCCTGTGCTGCAGTGTACTGCCACTTCGACTTGGCATTTAAAACTACTTGCCAAGCCTTAAACTCCAATTTTATTACATACCAGTAACCCCTAAGGTAGGCCCTAGGTAGTCCTAGGGGCATCATTCTATGTATGTAAAAGGTAAGACATGTACTGTGGTAGTTTGTATGTCCTAGTAGTATCAAACAGTCTATTACATTTTTCACTACTGTGAGGTCTGCCCCTCTCATAGGTTAGCATTGGGTATACCCTTATACTTTTTGGGGGGTAATTCCATATCAGAGAGGAGAAGCTTTATTTATTTATTGATAAATCCTATCTACTGGTGAGGTTGGATTTAATCTTACTATTGTATAAATGCCATTTTTAGAGAGTGAGCATTTCTCTGCACTTACTGCTCTATTTGCATGAAAACCTGTCTTCAATTGACGTCTGGATTGGGCTGCGAGACAGCTACATATGTGCATTCCCTGTAGACAGCCACAACACAGGTCACTCAACTGCAACTGCATTCATCTGCATTCTGATTGGCCTGGGGGAGAGCTACGCTCCCCTTACCGCAAATATGTTCAAGAACGATAATTTATGTCAGTGAGTACAGTATACCTACATCTTATAATCATGTGTGTTTAAATAATTTGTCATTAGATCGTTTAAATATTGAAAAGGATCTGTTTTTAATAGACATTTTACAAAATCAACTGGTACATTTGGGAATTCTGTAAAGGAAAAACCCAACTGCCGTGACATTGCCAACCACAATGCCGTGACTCGGATTCGAACCGAGGTTGCTGCGGCCACAACGCAGAGTACTAGCCACTATACGATCACGGCGAGCTACTTGAGCTCAATAACGTACAGTGACATGAAGAAATTATAATTCGGAACACTCAGGGCTACTCCTGTGATAGGCTGAATGTGTTCATTGCTTCCTCATTCCTTAAACAAAGGCTTTATCGCCTCAGTGGTTGATAGGCTGAAACCGTTTCCTGGCCGCCTGCTTGTGAACTGGCAGGAGTCAAAGATCACACATACACTGGTGGGCCTGTGATGGGACACCAATGCAGAGAAACTCACCTGGTGCAGATATTCTATTCTGTCTATTAGACCTGCATCTCCCCTGTACCTCCTCAAGCCATCTGTATGTGAAGCAAGAAAGAGTTAAGGAACGGTCCATCTACACTTTTATTGGGAGGATGCTGCCGTGAGCTCCTCCCAGCTAATCACACAAACAGCAGTAAAGCAAGATACCTACAAAGTTAGGGGGGAATGCACGGTTAGGTTTTTGAGGAATTATTGAAACTGACCTCAGTGACCCATAATCAGAGCTGTGGCTAATGACTGCATGCCTAATTATGATGAAGCAAGCACAATGGCTCGTAGGGGCCCCACAACACACATTTCTTAGCTCATTGAATTAAAGTATAAACTTCTGCCATGTGTGAGTGGTAAAGGCTTGTTAATTTTGTTGCTTTTCAAATTCACGTCTGACAACAAGACCAAGGAACTTTGGGGCATCAGACGCTTTGGAAAGTAGCCACCAACCGCAGAGAAAGAGAGAAAGAGGGAAAAGACAGTATGAGGTGTGGAGAAAACTGCAGCAGGTACAAGGAGCTCAAATGAGATTAATGGCGCCTAAATAGAGCACGTAAAGGAACAGTTACAAATCTAAGAAAAGGGAAAGAAAAGACAAGGAAAAAACACAGAAAGAGCTTGTAGATGAAATTCTCTTCCAGGAACAGCAGGTTAAGAGAAATTACACAGGGAGCAGTTAAGCTTGTAACACGGGGGAGAATAGAAAAGAAAATGCCGTTTTATGAAGTGTGTTTGCCTAATCCAGCTAGCACTTTTATTTTATTTCTCTATTTGCTTCTTTTATTGGTAAAGTAAGTTTCAAGTGCATGCACAGGTATGACCGAGAGAGCCAGGGTATAATAATTTGAAGCGTTTGCACCAGCGCTAATGAAGGACGAGAGTTATAGCAAAGATATGAAAGGGGGAGCGATAATAAATATGTGATATGGCAATAGTGACACCAAAATAAGCCACCTATTTATAAAACTGACATGGAAGAAATACTAAAGGTTAACTTCTGAAATTGTAGCCGATGTTAAAAAGATTCTCGTTGTCGGCAGGATTCGAACCTGCGCGGGGAGACCCCAATGGATTTCTAGTCCATCTCCTTAACCACTCGGCCACAACAACTGACTGTAAGGTGTGTGCACATAATCTGTATGCAAGTTTTCAAGGTGTCCCACAGCAAATTCCTGATATTCTGCAATGCACTTTTTAAAAATAATGTTTTTTTTCAGCAGGCACATTCTCTCCTAAAAACAAAAATTGCATGCGTATATCTCTAGTTTGGAATACCATAGGCTTGCATGCATACTCTCATGGGTCACTCAAGTTTTTTGGACCCTATTGCACTCTGTTTTCGTGCTGCTTTTAGTATATGGCCCGTATTACAGAAGTCTACCATCTTTGAGTATTTGAGGCTCCTTTGTAAGTGCTTTATATTTTTTCCTTGAAGAGCATTCTAATAAAGGGGTCCAGGAAAGATTGCATTTATGGAAGATAAAAGAAGGCCCACTTGTCTCACCAAATGCTGTAGAAAAACCTGATGTTTTACTCATGTTATCCTTAGTTCGTTTTTGTTAGACCTTGCATTCTTAAGGTGGTCCCAACCCCACCTTATTGCTTTTCACCTCCGCATTTTGCTGTATCTTTTTGTTGGCCTTGGGACTCTGATCACTTTATCGCTACTAATCAGTGCTGAAGTGCACGTGCTTCTTCCCTAATCATGTGTATAATTGGAGTATACCTGACTGACAGATTTAATTTACTTGAAAGCCCCTTGTAAAGTGGTATACCATATATCCAGGGACTGATTGTGCCACCCAAAGAAACAGCATTTCAAACCTGTCTCAAGCCTGCTACTGCAGTGCCTGTGCTGCAGTGTACTGCCACTTCGACTTGGCATTTAAAACTACTTGCCAAGCCTTAAACTCCAATTTTATTACATATCAGTAACCCCTAAGGTAGGCCCTAAGTAGTCCTAGGGGCATCATGCTATGTAAGTAAAAGGTAAGACATGTACTGTGGTAGTTTGTATGTCCTAGTAGTATCAAACAGTCTATTACATTTTTTCACTACTGTGAGGTCTGCCCCTCTCATTGGTTAGCATTGGGTATTCCCTTATACTTTTTGGGGGGTAATTCCATATCAGAGAGGAGAAGCTTTATTTATTTATTGATAAATCCTATCTACTGGTGAGGTTGGATTTAATCTTACTATTGTATAAATGCCATTTTTAGAGAGTGAGCATTTCTCTGCACTTACTGCTCTATTTGCATGAAAACCTGTCTTCAATTGACGTCTGGATTGGGCTGCGAGACAGCTACATATGTGCATTCCCTGTAGACAGCCACAACACAGGTCACTCAACTGCAACTGCATTCATCTGCATTCTGATTGGCCTGGGGAGGAGCTCTGCTCCCCTTACCCCAAATATGTTCAAGAACGATAATTTATGTCAGTAAGTACAGTATACCTACATCTTATAATCATGTGTGTTTAAATAATTTGTCGTTAGATCGTTTAAATATTGAAAAGGATCTGTTTTTAATAGACATTTTACAAAAACAACTGGTACATTTGGGAATTCTGTAAAGGAAAAACCCAACTGCCGTGACATTGCCAACCACAATGCCGTGACTCGGATTCAAACCGAGGTTGCTGCGGCCACAACGCAGAGTACTAACCACTATACGATCACGGCGAGCTACTTGGGCTCAATAATGTACAGTGACATGAAGAAATTATAATTCGGAACACTCAGGGCTACTCCTGTGATAGGCTGAATGTGTTCATTGCTTCCTCATTCCTTATACAAAGGCTTTATCTCCTCAGTGGTTGATAGGCTGAAACCGTTTCCTGGCCGCCTGCTTGTGAACTGGCAGGAGTCAAAGATCACACATACACTGGTGGGCCTGTGATGGGACACCAATGCAGAGAAACACACCTGGCGCAGATATTCTATTCTGTTTATTAGACCTGCATCTCCCCTGTACCTCCTCAAGCCATCTGTATGTGAAGCAAGAAAGAGTTAAGGAACGGTCCATCTTCACTTTTATTGGGAGGATGCTGCCATGAGCTCCTCCCAGCTAATCACACAAACAGCAGTAAAGCAAGATAACTACACAGTTAGGAGGGACTGCATGGTTAGGTTTTTGAGGAATTATTGAAACTGACCTCAGTGACCCATAATCAGAGCTGTGGCTAATGACTACATGCCTAATTATGATGAAGCAAGCACCATGGCTCGTAGGGGCCCCACAACACACTTTTCTTAGCTCATTGAATTAAAGTATAAACTTCTGCCATGTGTGAGTGGTAGAGGCTTGTTAATTTTGTTGCTTTTCAAATTCACGTCTGACAACAAGACGAAGGAACATTGGGGCATCAGACGCTTTGGAAAGTAGCCACCAACCGCAGAGAAAGAGAGAAAGAGGGAAAAGACAGTATGAGGTGTGGAGAAAACAGTAGCAGGTACAAGGAGCTCAAATGAGATTAATGGCGCCTAAATAGAGCACGTAGAGGAACAGTTACAAATCTAAGAAAGGGAAAGAAAAGACTAGGAAAAAACACAGAAAGAGCTTGTAGATGAAATTCTCTTCCAGGAACAGCAGGTTAAGAGAAATTACACAGGGAGCAGTTAGGCTTGTAACACGGGGAGAATAGAAAAGAAAATGCAGTTTTATGAAGTGTGTTTGCCTAATCCAGCTAGCACTTTTATTTTATTTCTCTAGTTGCTTCTTTTATTGGTAAAGTAAGTTTCAAGTGCATGCACAGGTATGACCGAGAGAGCCAGGGTATAATAATTTAAAGCGTTTGCACCAGCGCTAATGAAGGACGAGAGTTATAGCAAAGATATGAAAGGGGGAGCGATAATAAATATGTGATATGGCAATAGTGACACCAAAATAAGCCACCTATTTATAAAACTGACATGGAAGAAATACTAAAGGTTAACTTCTGAAATTGTAGCCGATGTTAAAAAGATTCTCGTTGTCGGCAGGATTCGAACCTGCGCGGGGAGACCCCAAGGGATTTCTAGTCCATCGCCTTAACCACTCGGCCAAAACAACTGACTGTAAGGCGTGTACACATAATCTGTATGCAAGTTTTCAAGGTGTCCCACAGCACATTCCTGATATTCTGCAATGCACTTTTTAAAAAGTGTTTTTTTCAGCAGGCACATTCTCTCCTAAAAACAAAAATTGCAGGAGTATATCTCTAGTTTGGATTACCATAATCTTGCATGCATACTCTCATGGGTCACTCAAGTTTTTTGGACCCTATTGCACTCTGTTTTCCTGCTGCTTTTAGTATATGGCCCATATTACAAAAGTCTACCATCTTTGAGTATTTGAGGCTCCTTTGTAAGTGCTTTATATTTTTTCCTTGAAGAGCTATATAATAAAGGGGTCCGGGAAAGATTACATTTAGAAGGCCCACTTGTCTCACCAAATGCTGTAGAGAAACCTGATGTTTTACTCATGTTATCCTTAGTTCGTTTTTGTTAGACCTTGCATTCTTAAGGTGGTCCCAACCACACCTTATTGCTTTTCACCTCCGCATTTTGCTGTATCTTTTTGTTGGCCTTAGGACTCTGATCACTTTATCGCTACTAATCAGTGCTGAAGTGCACGTGCTTCTTCCCTAATCATGTGTATAATTGGAGTATACCTGACTGACAGATTTAATTTACTTGAAAGCCCCTTGTAAAGTGGTATACCATATACCCAGGGACTGATTGTGCCGCCCAAAGAAATAGCATTTCAAACCTGTCTCAAGCCTGCTACTGCAGTGCCTGTGCTGCAGTGTACTGCCACTTCGACTTGGCATTTAAAACTACTTGCCAAGCCTTAAACTCCAATTTTATTACATATCAGTAACCCCTAAGGTAGGCCCTAGGTAGTCCTAGGGGCATCATGCTATGTAAGTAAAAGGTAAGACATGTACTGTGGTAGTTTGTATGTCCTAGTAGTATCAAACAGTCTATTACATTTTTCACTACTGTGAGGTCTGCCCCTCTCATAGGTTAGCATTGGGTATTCCCTTATACTTTTTGGGGGGTAATTCCATATCAGAGAGGAGAAGCCTTATTTATTTATTGATAAATCCTATCTACTGGTGAGGTTGGATTTAATCTTACTATTGTATAAATGCCATTTTTAGAGAGTGAGCATTTCTCTGCACTTACTGCTCTATTTGCATGAAAACCTGTCTTTAATTGACGTCTGGATTGGGCTGCGAGACAGCTACATATGTGCATTCCCTGTAGACAGCCACAACACAGGTCACTCAACTGCAACTGCATTCATCTGCATTCTGATTGGCCTGGGGGAGAGCTCCGCTCCCCTTACCGCAAATATGTTCAAGAATGATAATTTATGTCAGTAAGTACAGTATACCTACATCTTATAATCATGTGTGTTTAAATAATTTGACGATAGATCATTTAAATATTGAAAAGGATCTGTTTTTAATAGACATTTTACAAAAACAACTGGTACATTTGGGAATTCTGTAAAGGAAAAACCCAACTGCAGTGACATTGCCAACCACAATGCCGTGACTCGGATTCAAACCAAGGTTGCTGCGGCCACAACGCAGAGTACTAACCGCTATACGATCACGGCGAGCTACTTGGGCTCAATAACATACAGTGACATGAAGAAATTATAATTCAGAACACTCAGGGCTACTTCTGTGATAGGCTGAATGTGTTCATTGCTTCCTCATTCCTTATACAAAGGCTTTATCTCCTCAGTGGTTGATAGGCTGAAACCGTTTCCTGGCCGCCTGCTTGTGAACTGGCAGGAGTGAAAGATCACACATACACTGGTGGGCCTGTGATGGAACACCAATGCAGAGAAACACACCTGGCGCAGATATTCTATTCTGTTTATTAGACCTGCATCTCCCCTGTACCTCCTCAAGCCATCTGTATGTGAAGCAAGAAAGAGTTAAGGAACGGTCCATCTACACTTTTATTGGGAGGATGCTGCCGTGAGCTCCTCCCAGCTAATCACACAAACAGCAGTAAAGCAAGATAACTACACAGTTAGGGGGGACTGCATGGTTAGGTTTTTGAGGAATTATTGAAACTGACCTCAGTGACCCATAATCAGAGCTGTGGCTAATGACTGCATGCCTAATTATGATGAAGCAAGCACCATGGCTCGTAGGGGCCCCACAACACACTTTTCTTAGCTCATTGAATTAAAGTATAAACTTCTGCCATGTGTGAGTGGTAAAGGCTTGTTAATTTTGTTGCTTTTCAAATTCACGTCTGACAACAAGACGAAGGAACATTGGGGCATCAGACGCTTTGGAAAGTAGCCACTAACCACAGAGAAAGAGAGAAAGAGGGAAAAGGCAGTATGAGGTGTGGAGAAAACAGCAGCAGGTACAAGGAGCTCAAATGAGATTAATGGCGCCTGAATAGAGCACGTAAAGGAACAGTTACAAATCTAAGAAAAGGGAAAGAAAAGACTAGGAAAAAACACAGAAAGAGCTTGTAGATGAAATTCTCTTCCAGGAACAGCAGGTTAAGAGAAATTACACAGGGAGCAGTTTAGCTTGTAACACGGGGAGAATAGAAAAGAAAATGCAGTTTTATGAAGTGTGTTTGCCTAATCCAGCTAGCACTTTTATTTTATTTCTCTATTTGCTTCTTTTATTGGTAAAGTAAGTTTCAAGTGCATGCACAGGTATGACCGAGAGAGCCAGGGTATAATAATTTGAAGCGTTTGCACCAGCGCTATGAAGGATGAGAGTTATAGCAAAGATATGAAAGGAGGAGCGATAATAAATATGTGATATGGCAATAGTGACACCAAAATAAGCCACCTATTTATAAAACTGACATGGAAGAAATACTAAAGGTTAACTTCTGAAATTGTAGCCGATGTTAAAAAGATTCTCGTTGTCGGCAGGATTCGAACCTGCGCGGGGAGACCCCAATGGATTTTTAGTCCTTCGCCTTAACCACTCGGCCACAACAACTGACTTTGAGGCGTGTGCACATAATCTGTATGCAAGTTTTCAAGGTGTCCCACAGCAAATTCCTGATATTCTGCAATGCACTTTTTCAAAATAATGTTTTTTTCAGCAGGCACATTCTCTCCTAAAAACAAAAATTGCATGCGTATATCTCTAGTTTGGAATACCATAGGCTTGCATGCATACTCTCATGGGTCACTCAAGTTTTTTGGACCCTATTGCACTCTGTTTTAGTGCTGCTTTTAGTATATGGCCCATATTACAGAAGTCTACCATCTTTGAGGATTTGAGGCTCCTTTGTAAGTGCTTTATATTTTTTCCTTGAAGAGCTATATAATAAAGGGGTCCGGGAAAGATTCAATTTATGGAAGATAAAAGAAGGCCCACTTGTCTCACCAAATGCTGTAGAGAAACCTGATGTTTTACTCATGTTATCCTTAGTTCGTTTTTGTTAGACCTTGCATTTTTAAGGTGGTCCCAACCCCACCTTATTGCTTTTCACCTCCGCATTTTGCTGTATCTTTTTGTTGGCCTTAGGACTCTGATCACTTTATCGCTACTAATCAGTGCTGAAGTGCACGTGCTTCTTCCCTAATCATGTGTATAATTGGAGTATACCTGACTGACAGATTTAATTTACTTGAAAGCCCCTTGTAAAGTGGTATACCATATACCCAGGGACTGATTGTGCCGCCCAAAGAAATAGCATTTCAAACCTGTCTCAAGCCTGCTACTGCAGTGCCTGTGCTGCAGTGTACTGCCACTTCGACTTGGCATTTAAAACTACTTGCCAAGCCTTAAACTCCAATTTTATTACATATCAGTAACCCCTAAGGTAGGCCCTAGGTAGTCCTAGGGGCATCATGCTATGTAAGTAAAAGGTAAGACATGTACTGTGGTAGTTTGTATGTCCTAGTAGTATCAAACAGTCTATTACATTTTTCACTACTGTGAGGTCTGCCCCTCTCATAGGTTAGCATTGGGTATTCCCTTATACTTTTTGGGGGGTAATTCCATATCAGAGAGGAGAAGCTTTATTTATTTATTGATAAATCCTATCTACTGGTGAGGTTGGATTTAATCTTACTATTGTATAAATGCCATTTTTAGAGAGTGAGCATTTCTCTGCACTTACTGCTCTATTTGCATCAAAACCTGTCTTCAATTGACGTCTGGATTGGGCTGCGAGACAGCTACATATGTGCATTCCCTGTAGACAGCCACAACACAGGTTACTCAACTGCAACTGCATTCATCTGCATTCTGATTGGCCTGGGGGAGAGCTCCGCTCCCCTTACCGCAAATATGTTCAAGAACGATAATTTATGTCAGTAAGTACAGTATACCTGCCTCTTATAATCATGTGTGTTTAAATAATTTGTCGTAAGATCGTTTAAATATTGAAAAGGATCTGTTTTTAATAGACATTGTACAAAAACAACTGGTACATTTGGGAATTCTGTAAAGGAAAAACCCAACTGCCGTGACATTGCCAACCACAATGCCGTGACTCGGATTCGAACCGAGGTTGCTGCGGCCACAACGCAGAGTACTAACCACTATACGATCACGGCGAGCTACTTGGGCTCAAAAACGTACAGTGACATGAAGAAATTATGATTCGGAACACTCAGGGCTACTCCTGTGATAGGCTGAATGTGTTCATTGCTTCCTCATTCCTTATACAAAGGCTTTATCTCCTCAGTGGTTGATAGGCTGAAACCGTTTCCTGGCCGCCTGCTTGTGAACTGGCAGGAGTCAAAGATCACACATACACTGGTGGGCCTGTGATGGGACACCAATGCAGAGAAACACACCTGGCGCAGATATTCTATTCTGTTTATTAGACCTGCATCTCCCCTGTACCTCCTCAAGCCATCTGTATGTGAAGCAAGAAAGAGTTAAGGAACGGTCCATCTACACTTTTATTGGGAGGATGCTGCCGTGAGCTCCTCCCAGCTAATCACACAAACAGCAGTAAAGCAAAATAACTACACAGTTAGGGGGGACTGCATGGTTAGGTTTTTGAGGAATTATTGAAACTGACCTCAGTGACCCATAATCAGAGCTGTGGCTAATGACTGCATGCCTAATTATGATGAAGCAAGCACCATGGCTCGTAGGGGCCCCGCAACACACTTTTCTTAGCTCATTGAATTAAAGTATAAACTCCTGCCATGTGTGAGTGGTAAAGGCTTGTTAATTTTGTTACTTTTCAAATTCACGTCTGACAACAAGACGAAGGAACATTGGGGCATCAGACGCTTTGGAAAGTAGCCACCAACCGCAGAGAAAGAGAGAAAGAGGGAAAAGACAGTATGAGGTGTGGAGAAAACAGCAGCAGGTACAAGGAGCTCAAATGAGATTAATGGCGCCTAAATAGAGCCCGTAAAGGAACAGTTACAAATCTAAGAAAAGGGAAAGAAAAGACTAGGAAAAAATACAGAAAGAGCTTGTAGATGAAATTCTCTTCCAGGAACAGCAGGTTAAGAGAAATTACACAGGGAGCAGTTAAGCTTGTAACACGGGGGAGAATAGAAAAGAAAACGCAGTTTTATGAAGTGTGTTTGCCTAATTCAGCGAGCACTTTTATTTTATTTCTCTATTTGCTTCTTTTATTCATAAAGTAAGTTTCAAGTGCATGCACAGGTATGACCGAGAGAGCCAGGGTATAATAATTTGAAGCGTTTGCACCAGCGCTAATGAAGGACGAGAGTTATAGCAAAGATATGAAAGGGGGAGCGATAATAAATATGTGATATGGCAATAGTGACACCAAAATAAGCCACCTATTTATAAAACTGACATGGAAGAAATACTAAAGGTTAACTTCTAAAATTGTAGCCGATGTTAAAAAGATTCTCGTTGTCGGCAGGATTTGAACCTGCGCGGGGAGAACCCAATGGATTTCTAGTCCATCGCCTTAACCACTTGGCCACAACAACTGACTGTAAGGCTTGTGCACATAATCTGTATGCAAGTTTTCAAAGTGTCCCACAGCAAATTCCTGATATTCTGCAATGGACTTTTTAAAAAAAATGTTTTTTTCAGCAGGCACATTCTCTCCTAAAAACAAAAATTGCATGCGTATATCTCTAGTTTGGAATACCATAGGCTTGCATGCATACTCTCATCGGTCACTCAAGTTTTTTGGACCCTATTGCACTCTGTTTTCGTGCTGCTTTTAGTATATGGCCCATATTACAGAAGTCTACCATCTTTGAGTATTTGAGGCTCCTTTGTAAGTGCTTTATATTTTTTCCTTGAAGAGCTATATAATAAAGGGGTCCGGGAAAGATTGCATTTATGGAAGATAAAAGAAGGCCCACTTGTCTCACCAAATGCTGTAGAGAAACCTGATGTTTTACTCACGTTATCCTTAGTTCGTTTTTGTTAGACCTTGCATTCTTAAGGTGGTCCCAACCCCACCTTATTGCTTTTCACCTCCGCATTTTGCTGTATCTTTTTGTTGGCCTTAGTACTCTGATCACTGTATCGCTACTAATCAGTGCTGAAGTGCACGTGCTTCTTCCCTAATCATGTGTATAATTGGAGTATACCTGACTGACAGATTTAATTTACTTGAAAGCCCCTTGTAAAGTGGTATACCATATACCCAGGGACTGATTGTGCCGCCCAAAGAAATAGCATTTCAAACCTGTCTCAAGCCTGCTACTGCAGTGCCTGTGCTGCAGTGTACTGCCACTTCGACTTGGCATTTAAAACTACTTGCCAAGCCTTAAACTCCAATTTTATTACATATCAGTAACCCCTAAGGTAGGCCCTAAGTAGTCCTAGGGGCATCATGCTATGTAAGTAAAAGGTAAGACATGTACTGTTGTAGTTTGTATGTCCTAGTAGTATCAAACAGTCTATTACATTTTTCACTACTGTGAGGTCTGCCCCTCTCATAGGTTAGCATTGGGTATTCACTTATACTTTTTGGGGGGTAATTCCATATCAGAGAGGAGAAGCCTTATTTATTTATTGATAAATCCTATCTACTGGTGAGGTTGGATTTAATCTTACTATTGTATAAATGCCATTTTTAGAGAGTGAGCATTTGTTATGGCAGAGTTTTTGGCTTTATTTAGCAGTGATATAGATCATTAATCTTGCTCGCATCTAGTATAGGTATTCTTAGCCTGTGTTGGCCCTTTTAAGCCCTTTTTCCAGACCTATAAGAGGATAGCTGCTTAATATGCCTTTATTCTTGACTTTCACCTGTCTATTGCCTATTGGCTTTGACATATTAGACATATTGGTATGGTTTATGTAGATATTCTGACAGAGCTAAGGAGCATTTCACCCCTTTCAGGCCTACAGGCCTAGAGCTAGAGGGACTCCATCTTGATGAAGCTGAGAGGCTTTTCAGGGCAAAGGCAAAGTTTATAGTTAAGGCTGTTGTTCGCTTGGAGAGAACCGGTTCAGGCTGGCCCTTATCGAAGGAATGTATTTTTCTCCACTCCGAAGACACAACTTCAGGCTGGCCAGCTGGGAACGTGTCCTTGGTATGGGGAGGTACAAGAATTTGGTGGGCGGCAGGTTACTGGCCGTAGCTTTCCATGAAAGGACAAGCTTCCATATTAGTGAGCTACAGGAGAGGAGGAGTGGTCAGTTCAGTTCAGTTCAGTTTGGGTTCAGTTCAGTCCAGTCCAGCGTGGTGTGCAGTTCAGCGTGGTGCTCAGAACAGCTTGGAGCACAGAACTGCTGGGAGCTCAGAACAGCTTGGAGCTCAGAACAGCTTGCAGAGAGAGAGAGGATGTCTGCTGGAGCTGCAAAATAGAGTGCAGTTCTTGAATGGAGAAAGAAGGCAGACGATTGCTGAAGATGAGGAGAGAGAAAGCAGTGCAGAGAGCATCAAAGAAGGCTGTCAGCTGGAGCAACTGAACCAGAGGCGTGGTGATGTGGTGAAGGAGGGAGAGACAGAGAGAGCCCTAATCCCACCAGAGGCAGAGAGAGAGCCCTAATCCCACCAGAGGCAGAGAGAGAAATCTTCCTTCTAATAGGTGAGGTAGTCTGAATTAGTTACACTTACACTTTATGTCTAATCTTTTCCCTTTCAGCGGAGTGTTCCTGTTATGTTTAATCCTTCTCTTTCAAGCGGTGTGTTCTACCTATAGTCTTTGTCAGATCTGTGTAAAGGTTTATATTGTACTAATAATAAATGACCCCATTAATTAGTGAATTAGTGTGCATGAGTTATTTTATGATAAAGTTATCCTGGCTTCAAGCCAGTTGCTGTTGAGCCACTGATGGATCAAAAAGGGGGGTAGGAGCGCTTAAATCAAGAAATAACTCAGTCACATAGTGTGTATATCTTTATCCCCATACAGTGAGGTTCCTCACTCCTGGTAGGTATTACTGTTTGAACAGATGCTACCCCTGATCAGGTAAGTAATAGTGAGGGAGAGAGGAGACTTGCAACCAAGGGACTAAGTTAGTACACCATCCCATAATATTATTGTAGTAGCAGACCCTTAGTGAAGAGACTTCCCAATATATATATATATATGTATAGGTGTTCATAGGAATGTGGTCGTCGTTGATATGCGGCGTTAATGAGAGCACTGAGTAGAGGCTCAGTGTGTATACCCACTGGATTGTGGCTTGAATAAGTGAGAACACTAGGAGGTTGAACTAGTGTGTAGTTTCGCAGGATTGCGAACAGTTTGGAAAAGGGAGCATTGGGTTCTGCAGGCCCGTGTGTAGACGCACCGGATTGTGTGTCATATCTGCCCTAGGGTAGAACGGTCTGGATCAGGGTGGCCGCGAGACCAACTGATGTGAATAAGTGTGGTGTAGGGTATGGATATCCCTAGTAATCAGTGAGTATTCTTAGTATCCCTATAGATTTAGTGGTGTTCTTAATAATATGAGCTTGTATATTGCGAGTTCCCCATCCTCAGGTAGGTACCAGGTGCCTGGATAGTTGGTCCTGAGGAGGGAAGGTGAGTACGTTCTGGCTGGGTTGGAGGGGCCCCTGGGGGCTGATCCCACCTACTCAGAAAATCCAGCCATAACATCTGGCGTAGTCGTCATCTTACGAAGCCTGTGTGCCTGGCCATGTGCTTAGATTGTTTCCCATGTGTTGTGTGGGAGTGCCCTGAGCGCCAGACATTACATCTGGCGTAGTCGAACAGTTTACGAAACCTGTGTGCCTGGCCATGTGCTTAGATTGTTTCCCATGTGGTGTGTGGGAGTGCCCTGAACGCTGGTTCCATCTGGCGTAATGTTGCAGTTTATGTAGCCTGTTAGACCTATTGGCTTGAACAGTTGCAGCGTGAGGAGATTGCATTACATCATGGCATTTGGTTTATTCAGGGTGGAAGGAATGGTTTTCATTTTGGTGTTTAAACTGTCAGAGTTGAAGGATGGCATTACATGAGGAAGCCAGTTACATCTTTGTGATGGTCCAATTGTATAAATGTGTGTAAAAAATGCTTTTAAATTGCCCATTAAATTGCTTGCTGCATCTGCTTATGCTGTGCAATGTGAAATGTGTTCATTGTTCTATGATTTGTGGAGTTCTTTGAATATAGCTCCTTGTAAATATGACTTGTGAATAGCGCCATATTAATGTGGCTTGTGAGGTGCATGTTCTCATGTTGATTTGCTGTGTTCCTTGTGCATTGCGCCTTGGAAATGTTGTTTGTGAAAAGCTTGTCTTGTAAATATGACTTGTGAATAGCGCCATATTATTGTGGCTTGTGAGGTGCATGTTCTCATGTTGATCTATTGTGTTCCTTGTGCATTGCGCCTTGGAAATGTTGTTTGTGAAAGGCTTGTCTTGTAAATATGCCTTGTGAATAGCGCCATGTGGTCATGGCTTGGACAGGGCATGTTATCATTACGTTTGGCAGGAGAGAGCTGGATCTCTCTCGGGTGCTTGGGGATAACGTTTTTGAAAATATGTGTATGTGTCATCTGTAAACGTGAAGAAATGTGATCATGATTTTCCCATGTATAAATGGACGTTGGGAAATGATTCTGCTTGAGCTGCCAAAGGGTTAATATCTTGAGTTGAGATGGCAGTCTTTATTTTTTACATGCTGTCAACATGCATGGTTATCTGACCTGACTATAAAAGTCAGTGGATTATTTGATGGTTTGATTTTGACTTTTTTGATTCCTTGGTCTACCTATGTGCTTTGTCAGTTTCTTGACGGAAAGGTAACATCTTGTGTTTTGAGAAGGGTTCTGTTCATTTCACATTCCTTTTGAAATGCGTCTACGAATTTTTGTGTGGGTTTGCCTTGGAACTGATGTGGTTATAAATCAACCAGTCGGATTACGGAGGAAGCTGTGTTCTTTTAAAATGAGTGAAATGTTAAAAAGATGGCCCGTTAGAGTGCACGCTACGGAGCTGTTTTCATTAATTATTTCTGTGAGGGGTTTCCATCTAGACAGGAATGTGCTGGTTTGAGAATAATGAATCTTGCCCGACTGTGCATGGTGACATGTGCTTTTAATTAGTGGAAGGCAACCATGTGCCTTTGAAAGAAAAAAATATTAAAATGTAACATTGTTATTTTCCCAAATGTAAATTAAAATGTATGCTTTTATAAATGTGTCAGCAAAACATTAAATTAAATCCAATGTTGAAATGTATCTGCATTTTATGTTGTTTTACAAATTATTTCTCTTTTACAATGGACCATGTTAATTCGTTTTTTTCTCAAATGCAGAATGTATAATCTTGTGTGCAAAAGGTAGTTGCCCCTTTCTAAATAAGTGCCCATGTTTTGAGTGTCTTGCCTTTAGCTGAATTAGTTGGACTAAAGTCTTTTTAAAAACTGGAGCTTTTTTAATTGGCAGTACACTGTAACAGAATTGTTTTTTTTAAATGCTAGCTTCCGTTAGTTAGAAAATAAGGTATGAGAAATTTGTTTTTCGACCTTGGCAGACCAGCTGGTTTGTGCAGACGAGTTTTTTTCCTTCATTCTGCAAGTTTCGATCACGTCCCTGTTCGTTATGATTGGCTACAATCCAATTTTCTTCCGCGGATGGCTTGTTTATTTAAGGGAGGGGCTGGTTTAGAGAGGCTCATCATATTGCAGTTCAAGTAGCTTCATACTGTAGCGTGGCTCCTGCTCTGAAGGGAGGGGCTGGCTTAGTAAGGATTAGGGTATGTTAGGCCCTGCTAAAAGTTATTAAAAGTTAAATTTTGAATGTTTTTAATTAATTAGGATATTTTCTTTTCAATAATGAAAGGCACCCGGGGTGCTTTTTAAATGGAAAATTTTATTTTGCAAGATTAATGATACTTGTTCTCTTGTTCCTAGGATTGCTGAAGTTGTGGTTGTGCGTGGGTCCCTCCCCCCTTCCACTTCTTTTTTTTGTTTTAGCTTTTTACTTCCATGTTTTTATTTTAGTTTATTATTTTTGGATGATGGAACCAGACCAGACCAGACCAGACCGGGTGATGGATGGCCGCATTGGAGGAAGTGTCCGGATACCGAGGATGCAGGGTGGTGGCCTACACTGAAGACTTTTGGACTAAGTTATTTAATTCCCTAGCCTGCATTTTTTTGTTGACATCACTATGAGCAGGCCCCACTTAAAAAACAATAACACCACGAACATGTTTTATTTGTTACAGAATTTTAAAAGGATTTGATGAATAATCCCTTGGACAAGCAGGCCCCACTTTTAAAGCAAAAAATATGTCACCTATTATAGTTTTTCTGTTTTCTTCAAAACAGTTTTTGCGTGATTTCAATGAAGGACTTTTTTTTTTTTGAATGGTGGTGCCCACATGTGTTCTTAATGTTACACCAGCTATCTTGTAGAAATGGGGTTGTTGTTTTTTTTTTTTTACTGTTCTTACATTTTCACCTTGATTGATCAAAGGGTGGTTACCTTAAAATTTGGATTGTTCTGGGTGGTGTGTCTTTTAGTATGATTATGTATTAATGTTTGCCCAAACCTTGACACAGTTTGTCATGTTTATTTCTCAGATTTCACTTTAAATTGACGAATGTCAGCAGGTAGGCCTCATTTAGGCCTGTTGTTATTTTCATCTCACAAACAAGCCCCTACACCAATAGTTTCATGAGTCATCATTAGCTTAAGTTGCCTATAGTACGTAGGGCTCATTTAGGCCCTTTCTTGTTTTCTCACTAGGAGTTGAAACACATTTAGTTCTTAAGTTGACAATAGTAGGTAGGCCTCATTTAGGCTTAAGTTGTCCGAAGTAGGCCCCATTTACGTCCCTTACTGTTTTCATTCAACACATAAGTCTCTACATCACTAGATTTCACCAGTTATCATTAGGAGTTGAGGCACATTTAGTTTGAGGATGCTTTGGTTAGTTTCTGTTGTTATCAGATCCAATCTCAGATATGTTTCAGCATTCAAGTCAAGGGTGCTTTGATTTGTTTTTAGGTTTCTATTGCCTACAATTGAGTTTCAGGTGGAATTTTCTTAAGTTGTCATTCTTTTTAGGGAGTTTTTTAGGTTTTGATTTGTTGATAGATTGTGTTGATGTTTGTTTATCTGGATGTTATTGTTTATTGATGTTCGCAAGATAAGGATCTAAGGGTGGATGGCAGAGTTTTTTGGGCTCTATTTAGCAGTGATATAGATCTTAATCTTGCTCACATCTAGGATAGGTATTTTTAGCCTATGTTGGGTAGATTATGTTGATGTTTGTTTTGATGGTTGTTGTTGTTTATAAGATGCTCGCAAGATAAGGATCTAAGGGTGGAATGTTATGGCAGAGTTTTTGGCTTTATTTAGCAGTGATATAGATCATTAATCTTGCTCGCATCTAGTATAGGTATTCTTAGCCTGTGTTGGCCCTTTTAAGCCCTTTTTCCAGACCTATAAGAGGATAGCTGCTTAATATGCCTTTATTCTTGACTTTCACCTGTCTATTGCCTATTGGCTTTGACATATTAGACATATTGGTATGGTTTATGTAGATATTCTGACAGAGCTAAGGAGCATTTCACCCCTTTCAGGCCTACAGGCCTAGAGCTAGAGGGACTCCATCTTGATGAAGCTGAGAGGCTTTTCAGGGCAAAGGCAAAGTTTATAGTTAAGGCTGTTGTTCGCTTGGAGAGAACCAGTTCAGGCTGGCCCTTATCGAAGGAATGTATTTTTCTCCACTCCGAAGACACAACTTCAGGCTGGCCAGCTGGGAACGTGTCCTTGGTACGGGGAGGTACAAGAATTTGGTGGGCGGCAGGTTACTGGCCGTAGCTTTCCATGAAAGGACAAGCTTCCATATTAGTGAGCTACAGGAGAGGAGGAGTGGTCAGTTCAGTTCAGTTCAGTTTGGGTTCAGTTCAGTCCAGTCCAGCGTGGTGTGCAGTTCAGCGTGGTGCTCAGAACAGCTTGGAGCACAGAACTGCTGGGAGCTCAGAACATCTTGGAGCTCAGAACAGCTTGCAGAGAGAGAGAGGATGTCTGCTGGAGCTGCAAAATAGAGTGCAGTTCTTGAATGGAGAAAGAAGGCAGACGATTGCTGAAGATGAGGAGAGAGAAAGCAGTGCAGAGAGCATCAAAGAAGGCTGTCAGCTGGAGCAACTGAACCAGAGGCGTGGTGATGTGGTGAAGGAGGGAGAGACAGAGAGAGCCCTAATCCCACCAGAGGCAGAGAGAGAGCCCTAAACCCACCAGAGGCAGAGAGAGAAATCTTCCTTCTAATAGGTGAGGTAGTCTGAATTAGTTACACTTACACTTTATGTCTAATCTTTTCCCTTTCAGCGGAGTGTTCCTGTTATGTTTAATCCTTCTCTTTCAAGCGGTGTGTTCTACCTATAGTCTTTGTCAGATCTGTGTAAAGGTTTATATTGTACTAATAATAAATGACCCCATTAATTAGTGAATTAGTGTGCATGAGTTATTTTATGATAAAGTTATCCTGGCTTCAAGCCAGTTGCTGTTGAGCCACTGATGGATCAAAAAGGGGGGTAGGAGCGCTTAAATCAAGAAATAACTCAGTCACATAGTGTGTATATCTTTATCCCCATACAGTGAGGTTACTCACTCCTGGTAGGTATTACTGTTTGAACAGATGCTACCCCTGATCAGGTAAGTAATAGTGAGGGAGAGAGGAGACTTGCAACCAAGGGACTAAGTTAGTACACCATCCCATAATATTATTGTAGTAGCAGACCCTTAGTGAAGAGACTTCCCAATATATATATATATATGTATAGGTGTTCATAGGAATGTGGTCGTCGTTGATATGCGGCGTTAATGAGAGCACTGAGTAGAGGCTCAGTGTGTATACCCACTGGATTGTGGCTTGAATAAGTGAGAACACTAGGAGGTTGAACTAGTGTGTAGTTTCGCAGGATTGCGAACAGTTTGGAAAAGGGAGCATTGGGTTCTGCAGGCCCGTGTGTAGACGCACCGGATTGTGTGTCATATCTGCCCTAGGGTAGAACGGTCTGGGTCAGGGTGGCCGCGAGACCAACTGATGTGAATAAGTGTGATGTAGGGTATGGATATCCCTAGTAATCAGTGAGTATTCTTAGTATCCCTATAGATTTAGTGGTGTTCTTAATATTATGAGCTTGTATATTGCGAGTTCCCCATCCTCAGGTAGGTACCAGGTGCCTGGATAGTTGGTCCTGAGGAGGGAAGGTGAGTACGTTCTGGCTGGGTTGGAGGGGCCCCTGGGGGCTGATCCCACCTACTCAGAAAATCCAGCCATAACAGCATTTCTCTGCACTTACTGCTCTATTTGCATGAAAACCTGTCTTCAATTGACGTCTGGATTGGGCTGTGAGACAGCTACATATGTGCATTCCCTGTAGACAGCCACAACACAGGTCACTCAACTGCAACTGCATTCATCTGCATTCTGATTGGCCTGGGGGAGAGCTTCGCTCCCCTTTCCGCAAATATGTTCAAGAATGATAATTTATGTCAGTAAGTACAGTATACCTACATCTTATAATCATGTGTGTTTAAATAATTTGTCGTTAGATCATTTAAATATTGAAAAGGATCTGTTTTTAATAGACATTTTACAAAAACAACTGGTACATTTGGGAATTCTGTAAAGGAAAAACCCAACTGCAGTGACATTGCCAACCACAATGCCGTGACTCGGATTCGAACCAAGGTTGCTGCGGCCACAATGCAGAGTACTAACCACTATACGATCACGGCGGCTACTTGGGCTCAATAACGTACAGTGACATGAAGAAATTATAATTCAGAAGGAGAAGCAAACAACAGAGCGGGCTGCGGAGTCTGCACACAGGGAGGAAAGACGAGAGCTGGAGCCGGAGAGTTGCACTGACGGAGGACTGCAGAATCACCAGCGCGTCACAGCAGCGCTTCTTCCAACATCTTGCCGCACCCGCTCCGCGGGTGCCGCTTCGCTGTGTGTGGCGGGGCTGAAACAGCGTGGAGAGTAGTCCGGGTTCAGAGAGGCTGACAGGCGGTACTGGGCGTGTGCAACCAGCGGGGCTGCGATCGTGCGGCGACTTCAATACCCAGAAGTCCCTGCAAGACCGTTCCGGTCCGCTCTCCCTGCCGGCCCGCCCCCCGCCCCCCTGAGACCTGAAAAGGGCGTTCCAGCGGCCAAGCGAGTGGGTCATCTTTACCTTTTGCTACAGAGTTGCACTGACGGAGGACTGCAGAATCACCAGCGCGTCACAGCAGCGCTTCTTCCAACATCTTGCCGCACCCGCTCCGCGGGTGCCGCTTCGCTGTGTGTGGCGGGGCTGAAACAGCGTGGAGAGGAGTCCGGGTTCAGAGAGGCTGACAGGCGGTACTGGGCGTGTGCAACCAGCGGGGCTGCGAGAGTGCGGGGACTTCAATACCCAGAAGTCCCTGCAAGACCGTTCCGGTCCGCTCTCCCTGCCGGCCCGCCCCCCTGAGACCTGAAAAGGGCGTTCCAGCGGCCAAGCGAGTGGGTCATCTTTACCTTTTGCTACAGAGTTGCACTGACGGAGGACTGCAGAATCACCAGCGCGTCACAGCAGCGCTTCTTCCAACATCTTGCCGCACCGGCTCCGCGGGTGCCGCTTCGCTGTGTGTGGCGGGGCTGAAACAGCGTGGAGAGGAGTCCGGGTTCAGAGAGGCTGACAGGCGGTACTGGGCGTGTGCAACCAGCGGGGCTGCGAGCGTGCGGGGACTTCAATACCCAGAAGTCCCTGCAAGACCGTTCCGGTCCGCTCTCCCTGCCGGCCCGCCCCCCGCCCCCCTGAGACCTGAAAAGGGCGTTCCAGCGGCCAAGCGAGTGGGTCATCTTTACCTTTTGCTAAAGAGTTGCACTGACGGAGGACTGCAGAATCACCAGCGCGTCACAGCAGCGCTTCTTCCAACATCTTGCCGCACCCGCTCCGCGGATGCCGCTTCGCTGTGTGTGGCGGGGCTGAAACAGCGTGGAGAGGAGTCCGGGTTCAGAGAGGCTGACAGGCGGTACTGGGCGTGTGCAACCAGCGGGGCTGCGAGCGTGCGTGGACTTCAATACCCAGAAGTCCCTGCAAGACCGTTCCGGTCCGCTCTCCCTGCCGGCCTGCCCCCCGCCCCCCTGAGACCTGAAAAGGGCGTTCCAGCGGCCAAGCGAGTGGGTCATCTTTACCTTTTGCTACAGAGTTGCACTGACGGAGGACTGCAGAATCACCAGCGCGTCACAGCAGCGCTTCTTCCAACATCTTGCCGCACCCGCTCCGCGGGTGCCGCTTCGCTGTGTGTGGCGGGGCTGAAACAGCGTGGAGAGGAGTCCGGGTTCAGAGAGGCTGACAGGCGGTACTGGGCGTGTGCAACCAGCGGGGCTGCGAGCGTGCGGGGACTTCAATACCCAGAAGTCCCTGCAAGACCGCTCCGGTCCGCTCTCCCTGCCGGCCCGCCCCCCGCCCTCCACGCCCCTATTTAAGTTCCTTTAACTCCCGCAGCGCGGGACGCAGCGTGGGCGAAGACGGGGCAAAGACTGGGCCGTTTCAGGCCGTTCCAGACCGAATAAGACCGGACCGGGCCATCCTCCTTGGTTGTGGTCCATTCAAATCATAGTACAATTTCCTTTACGTTAGGGCTACATCCCCAACCTAAAATATGTCGGTTCGAGCCACACGAAGCAAAACCACAAAAAGTGGCAAAAAGGTCACTGGGACACTTGATGATTTTATCACGAGGACTAGCCTGTCCATCGACAACGAGATTACTAAGCTCCAGCACAGAGTTTCTTTAGAGCTGGAGTCTGCTAGGAAATTGTCTATAGAACTGGCACTAAAAAAGAAATCTTCCTTGGGCCATATTGCTACCTCCAAAACACCGGAGCGCGTTAATGGCCCTGTCCCCATTATCGCTTTGGCTGAAATACACTCTATTAATGAGGGGGCAGCTTCCATTGATACTACAGAAGTAAGTAGCAAACACCTATCTGATAGCATAGTTCCAGAAAACACCTTACCCTCTGAACTCCCAATTGAGTCTAATCAGGAGGCTAAAATACCGGGGGGAATTGGCCCAAGTGATACTCAAGACAATGCTAAGCCACCACCCAAACGCAAACGCAAAAACCTTTCCGTCTATGCTAGAAAGAAGGCCAAGGTAGCATCAAACCAAACATTTTCGGGGGGTCTTGAACAGCCAACTATTAACACAACTACTGGGACTGATCCTATTCCCTCTAATAACCAATGTAGTACGGACAATACAGAGTTTCCTAACTTGGCACAAAGCATGGATACACCAATAGAAGAGGGCGAGAATATCTCTACATCTAGATATTCTACACAAGGGGACAGGGAAGAATTTTTGAAAATAGTGTGGGAAACGCTTAAAGTTTTGCTGAGGCCGTTAGAAGTTAGGTTAGCTGGTATAGAAAATCAATTACTTGAAGTAGAGAAGAGGGTTATAACATTAGCAAGCATAAGCCTTAATGGCAATGAGGCGCCCATACATGTTCAAACTTTGCCATCGGCTGTTACCCCAAATGCCAACCCATTTAGTGTTCTAAAACAAAAAGAAGGGGTAGCAAAAAATAAAAATTCTAGCTTGAAAGTTACCACCCAAACTGCACCAACTTCTATACTTTTGAAGGGGCCACCGGCAAATGCAACCACACTCCAGCATCCTGGGGCTGCTCAAAGTAACAAATTGCAGCCAGTAAATGCTTCCACCACTAATTCTATGCCCACTAATTCCTTTGCCTCCCAGAAGCCTGTGGAGACAACTAGACCCCATCAGGGCCCCACTAGATCCATGCATGACAGGTCCCAAGCGCATAGAACTGACCCACATAACCACCAGATAGCTCATCCAAGAAATAACTTCAGGGGAGGATATATTGATTTGCCACCAGATGCTAGCCCATTTGTCATTGTCCTTACTGGTGTCCCAGAATTACAAAATCATAATGAAGAGAACTTTGCTTCACTAAAAAACAAGGTGATTTATTGGTTAAACACAAATAAACCGATTCCAAATCACATGAGAAGCAAAATTCTGATGGTACGTAGGGTGCCATGGGTTGGCCAAATGACAAAGTCAGTACCGGGTGATTGCATAGTTGTCTCCTTTGAAGAACCACATAGTGCGGAACAAATCTGTGCCTGGAAATCGTATGGAGATACATTCCCTATTACAGCTAGACCCCTTTCCTTTTTTTACCCTCCTCCTATAATTCCAAAGTATGGCCCAGCCTGGAACACTCCTAACTTGTTTCATGGCTACGCACCAAATACAGCCAGACAAGCTGAGCTCAACGCATGGTCTGGGGTCCCAACCTTCAACAGGTTCAGCTGTTTGGACACAGTGGACTGACTCAAAACCATGCCTAATTGTATCCCTATGCTATATGACCTGTTCTGCACATTGGGAGTGGGGATAGATCCCCAAAGATCAGGAATAACTATTTCACATAACCTAAATAGCTCTGAAGGTAATTCAGTATGTACCAGCATGCTGAAAGAACGTCACAGTGAAACTCTTAATAGTACAATAGGGGCAGAGGTATGTTATGTTATGTTATGTTATTTGTACACTTCTATAGCGCACGGCCACTCCACTGGAGTATCCCGGCGCTTTGACGAAGACTCCCAACCGAAGATGGGGAAAAAAAAAAACATAACACCAAAAGAGCATACAGACATAAAAACAGCCTCAAAGATTACGGGAAGAGCCAAGTCTTAAGGGCCTTGCGGAAAGACAGAAGACTGGAAGTCTGTCTTAAAGAGATTGGAAGATCATTCCATGCATGAGGGGCTAAGTGCCGAAAAGACCGTCCTCCTACTCTTGCCCGTTTGATAGTGGGAACACTCATTTTTGATAAGGACGAGGATCTAAGAGATCTGAGAGGGGTATACCAAGACAGTCGCTTGGAGATATATTTGGGGCCTATGCCATGCAGGGCCTTGAAAGTCGTGGTCAGTGTTTTAAATAAAATCCTTTTTGCAACTGGTAGCCAATGCAATGTGGCAAGAAGATCCGTAGCTCTGGCTTTCCTTGGAAGGCCAAAAATGGCTCGGGCTGCAGAATTCTGGGCGATTTGCAAACGCCTGACCAGATATTTGGGAAGTCCCAAAAACAGAATGTTTGCATAATCCAGCCTGGAACAAATCAGTGCCTGGACAATAATTTGTCTGTGCTGGATAGAGACTAGGGGGAGAAATTTGCGAAGCATCCGCAGGATGCCGAAACATTTCCCAGTGAGAGATGAGATATGTGGTCCGAAAGATAGCTTGTTGTCAATCACCACTCCCAGATTTTTGGCTTTCGCAGACGAGCTAGTGGGAGGAGACATGTCTTTCGGCCACCAAGTTTTCCAGTCGGGTTCAGATGTACAGCCAAAGAAGAGCAACTCCGACTTGTCGGCGTTGCACTTCAGCCCATGGCATCCAAACCACTCAAAAATAGCACTCAAACATCCGTTGACCTGGACACCATCAAACTGACCATCCCTGTTACTTACAAAGAGGAGCTGGGTGTCATCAGCATAGCTGACAATCCGGGCGCCAAAAGACTCCGCCGTCACCGCCAGGGGGGCCATAAAGATGTTAAACAGGAGGGGGCTTAAGATGGAACCTTGCGGGACCCCCACTTCAAGCGGTGACATTTCAGCAGAGAAAGGTGGCGCCCAGATTGTCTGCCGGCGGTCGGCTAGGAAGGACTTGAGCCAGTTCCACACCGTTCCCCGCAGACCAAAGTCCCAAAGTCTGGAAAGAAGAAGTACGTGGGGAACGGTGTCGAACGCCGCCGACAGATCCAGCATAATCAGTACCACTTTTTTACCAGCATCCAACTCCTCCCTGATGGCATCTGTGACTTCAAGGAGCGCGGTCTCCGTGCTAAAATTTGCACGGAAGCCGGATTGAGTACCATGCAACAGACCCCTTTCTTCGATAAAATCGGAAATAGATCTGTGAGCAAACCTTTCTGTCACTTTCGCCAGAGCAGGGAGTAAGGAGATGGGTCTGTAGTTTGCATGAACTGCAGGGTCGAGCGCCGTTTTTTTTATAAGTGGTAAGATCATGGCACTCTTCCAAGCTTTGGGAACTATCCCAGAAGAGAGTGACAGATTCAAGATGGGGTTTATCAAGTCATTAAGAACAGGTGCCATGTTTGCTAGACACTTTGCAGGTATCCAATACTGAGAACCAAACAAATAGTTTACATTTAAATATCGTTGCTCCCTTGTCGGCCCCAGTAGTGCCTACTGTTAACTGTAATTACTCCGATAAAGCACTAATTCCTAAACTGACGTTTTTATCTTGGAATATTGCTGGGGTTGGAAAAAATTTGAAGGACCCTGATTGGGCGGATTATATTGATTCTGGTGAAATCTGCCTCCTGCAGGAAACATGGGCTATGGATACCCCACATAGGATGGGTTTTAAAACCTTTGACAAAGTGGCAACGCAATCAGTGAGGGGAAGACCAGCTGGGGGTCTAATTATTTGGATTAAAATTACATTATCTGTAAAGGCCGAAAGTATAGACATAGGAACTCCTGATATCTTAGCCTTAAAGATCACTACTGCAATGGGGCATCAATATTACATTATTAATATTTACAATAGACCTATAGGTCGTTCCAGAGCTTCACCCACGCTGGAAATTTTGGATTCCTTTCTAAAAACAGTAGTTGGTGATGTCCCAGTAATTTTGGGGGGGGACCTAAATTGTAATTTCGAGCCGATACTTGGCATTACTGAAGCCCTCGAGGATGAAGACTATGCCTATAATATCCCCCAGCTCGAGACTGTCAAACACGTTAAGTGCACTACCCTAGCAGTCCAACTTCTAAGGATAACAGTCGACCACGGTATGCGAGCCTGCAATGGTCGCTTTCCTTCTGACCTATCCAAACAGCCAACCTTTGTAAAGTCTGAAAGTAGGCTTGATTTTATTGTTGTATCATTGAGCATCTGGCACTTTATGGTGGACTTTAGAGTATTTAACAGGGTTGAGAGTGATCATTTTCCCCTGGAACTCCATATTGAAGCACACATGTTCAGTGATTCTATGCCCAATGAAGCTGCAGATGCACTATGTGAAAATGTACACATCAATAACAACAGACGTGCTCTAAAATGGCCGCACCTGCTATCAGATGGCAAAACCCTTGCAGCCGTTTATTCTCTCTTTGATTCGATCTTTGGCCCCATAGCTGGCTATCCTCTCCTAATTGAGAACTATGCGCATTTTGCTGAATTGCACAAAATCTTCTTTGACAAGCTCAAGATTCACATGTCTAAAATGCCAAAGAAGCATCAGCAAAATATAAGGATGGGTTGCCATGGGAAGCTTTGGTTTGATCGTTCGTGTAAGATGGCCAAAAGGAAACTTCTGACTGCAATCAAAGAGGGTTCTAAATTGGATGTCAAACTTGCAAGGGAAGAATACAAGCACGTCGTAAAGGATTCCAAAAAAGCCTGGGAAGAGCTTCTGTGGGCAGATATGTTGGCTGCTGCCAAAATAAACGATAATGTTGGCTTTTGGAGGTTGGTTGCCAATGGGGGGCATGCAGGAAGAGCAGTTAAGGATACTTTCTTGGATGAATTAACATGGGTAAACCACTTCACATCCCTGTATAAACAATATGACAGTGCTGCTGTTGAGGATTCATGGTCACCCCCAGCTCCTGAATGCCTTGATTTCACATTGGAAGAAACAATGAAGGCAATTAACGAACTAAAAAGCAGTAAAGCCCCTAGTCCGGATAAAATACCTGGTGACCTTTATAAACATGCAATCGAAGTTTGGGCTCCTTATATTAATTGTTTATTTAATGTTTTATCTGTTGATTGTTCGTTTCCTGAAAGCTGGCGTGCAGCAGAAGTGGTACTAATTTTTAAAAAGGGTAGCAAGTCTGATCCCTCTAATTATAGGCCCATTAGCTTAATGGACACCCTGCAGAAACTCTATGCCAAGCATCTGTTATTTAGAATGAATGATTGGCTGGAGGAGTCACAGATTTTTACTAAATTTCAGGCAGGCTTTAGGTCTAAGACCAGTACATTAGACCAGGTCTTCAGATTCTGTTGTATATACTGGAAGTATGTACATATTAGGAAAGGTCATTTGTATGTAGCATTTGTCGACCTTAGAGCTGCATTTGATCTTGTTCCTAGAAATCTGCTCTGGGGTTCCTTGAAAAAAGCCGGGATGCCAGGGTGTCTGTTAAGCCAAATAATTGAGTTACATGCTAGAAACCATGCCAACATTAGATGGGGACCAAATGGCGAATTGTATCGCGACATTCCAATCGAGCGCGGCGTTCGTCAGGGTTGTGTCCTGGCCCCCACTCTATTTTCTATATTTGTTAATGATATTCCTGAACATCTAAATGCCTGTATCAACGATTCACCCCAGCTAAATGGAGAGAGAGTACCTGCGTTGCTCTTCGCAGATGATACCATCCTTATATCTCAGACCAAGAGGGGCCTCCAGATACTCTTAAACTCATTTAGTGGCTATTGTGAAAAAAAAGGCCTGGAAATAAACACTAGCAAAACTAAATGTATGGCATTAAACCCTAGCAGACCAGATAGAGGGATCTAAATGGACAAACTCTGGGAGTCGTTGACAACTTTTCTTACTTGGGGGTGGCAATCGACTCAAAGTTAACATGGAAGGCCCAAATTGAGAAGAGTAGGGTGGTATATGCTCAAAATGCCAAACCTATAATGAGTAAATTGAATGCTAGTATGAGTAAGAGTGCAACACCTGCTCTTGAACTCTTTAAATTTAAAATCCAATCTGCCTCTCTATACGGGGCTGAAATCTGGGGTCCCTGGGCCAAAGAGTGCTTCCAAGGATTGGATAACAAATTTATGGGATCTGTTGTAAGGGTTCCTACTAGCACCCCCCTAATCCCTCTCCAACTAGACCTAAATTTTAAACGCACTGATCACTTTACAATTTTAAGACCCTTGATGTTCTGGATCAGAGTTTGGTCCACCCCAGAATTGTTGGACTATAGGAATAGTCTTCAAGAGGTATTAAACCTCGACACTTTTAACTCCATTCTATGATTTGGGCATATACAAAAATGGTTTAAACTGTTGGGGTTGTACTCTTTTTGGGAACACCCTGAGAACCTGCCACCATCTGCAAAAACCATGGTGAAGAGAGTTTTTTGGTCCTACATGAATAACAAGGTTGTACACGAGAGCAGAACTGGGACCCTAACTAAAGAATTCCTATTGTTTAAAGATGAACCTTGTTTTGAAACATTTCTGGATGAGGTTGAGCCTCCTGTGGCCAAGACCCTCTATCTGAAATTCAGATACGGGAATCTTATGTTATCTTCCAATCTAGAACGATGGTCAAAGAAAAATAAGGCATGTACAATTGATAATAACAGAACATGTCCTATGTGCTCTGCCTCCTGTTTGGAGAATGAAATTCACATGCTTTTTGTATGCAATGCTTACATAAAAGCACGGAAAAAATGGCTAAAACCTATGTGTGCTCTCCTAGGAACTAGAAGTTGTCATACTGCATATAGGATTGTTAAAACGAATACTGCCCAGTTCATTGTGTTTAGTATTGGCAGATTTTTAACATCAGTTTTCTTCAGTCGCAAAAAATTGGGTCAAATGCTTTGAGTAAATGTGTCAGATTCTCCAAGGAGGTATACCCTGTTGTGCACTTCTGTTGCTAAATTGAATCACGCTAAAATGAACTTTTTTACTGTTAAAACGTTTATAAGGAGATTGTTGATTGGTGACCCTTCTTAGTAAAAACGCTTATGTACGTTTCTTTTTTATGAATTGAAAACTGGAATCTAATTCGTACTGTTTTATGTATGTATATATATGTGTCTTTTATGGCTATTTTGCCGAAATAAAGATTTTAAATAAATAAATAAATAAAATAATTCAGAACACTCGGGGCTACTCCTGTGATAGGCTGAATGTGTTCATTGCTTCCTCATTCCTTATACAAAGGCTTTATCTCCTCAGTGGTTGATAGGCTGAAACCGTTTCCTGGCCGCCTGCTTGTGAACTGGCAGGAGTCGAAGATCACACATACACTGGTGGGCCTGTGATGGGACACCAATGCAGAGAAACACACCTGGCGCAGATATTCTATTCTGTTTATTAGACCTGCATCTCCCCTGTACCTCCTCAAGCCATCTGTATGCGAAGCAAGAAAGAGTTAAGGAACGGTCCATCTACACTTTTATTGAGAGGATGCTGCCGTGAGCTCCTCCCAGCTAATCACACAAACAGCAGTAAAGCAAAATAACTACACAGTTAGGGGGGACTGCATGGTTAGGTTTTTGAGGAATTATTGAAACTGACCTCAGTGACCCATAATCAGATCTGTGGCTAATGACTGCATGCCTAATTATGATGAAGCAAGCACCATGGCTCGTAGGGGCCCCACAACACACTTTTCTTAGCTCATTGAATTAAAGTATAAACTCCTGCCATGTGTGAGTGGTAAAGGCTTGTTAATTTTGTTACTTTTCAAATTCACGTCTGACAACAAGACGAAGGAACATTGGGGCATCAGACGCTTTGGAAAGTAGCCACCAACCGCAGAGAAAGAGAGAAAGAGGGAAAAGACAGTATGAGGTGTGGAGAAAACAGCAGCAGGTACAAGGAGCTCAAATGAGATTAATGGCGCCTAAATAGAGCCCGTAAAGGAACAGTTACAAATCTAAGAAAAGGGAAAGAAAAGACTAGGAAAAAATACAGAAAGAGCTTGTAGATGAAATTCTCTTCCAGGAACAGCAGGTTAAGAGAAATTACACAGGGAGCAGTTAAGCTTGTAACACGGGGGAGAACAGAAAAGAAAACGCAGTTTTATGAAGTGTGTTTGCCTAATTCAGCAAGCACTTTTATTTTATTTCTCTATTTGCTTCTTTTATTCATAAAGTAAGTTTCAAGTGCATGCACAGGTATGACCGAGAGAGCCAGGGTATAATAATTTGAAGCGTTTGCACCAGTGCTAATGAAGGACGAGAGTTATAGCAAAGATATGAAAGGGGGAGCGATAATAAATATGTGATATGGCAATAGTGACACCAAAATAAGCCACCTATTTATAAAACTGACATGGAAGAAATACTAAAGATTAACTTCTGAAATTGTAGCCGATGTTAAAAAGATTCTCGTTGTCGGCAGGATTCGAACCTGCGCTGGGAGACCCCAATGGATTTCTAGTCCATCGCCTTAACCACTTGGCCACAACTGACTGTAAGGCTTGTGCACATAATCTGTATGCAAGTTTTCAAAGTGTCCCATAGCAAATTCCTGATATTCTGCAATGGACTTTTTTAAAAAAAAGTTTTTTTCAGCAGGCACATTCTCTCCTAAAAACAAAAATTGCATGCGTATATCTCTAGTTTGGAATACCATAGGCTTGCATGCATACTCTCATCGGTCACTCAAGTTTTTTGGACCCTATTGCACTCTGTTTTCGTGCTGCTTTTAGTATATGGCCCATATTACAGAAGTCTACCATCTTTGAGTATTTGAGGCTCCTTTGTAAGTGCTTTATATTTTTTCCTTGAAGAGCTATATAATAAAGGGGTCCGGGAAAGATTGCATTTATGGAAGATAAAAGAAGGCCCACTTGTCTCACCAAATGCTGTAGAGAAACCTGATGTTTTACTCACGTTATCCTTAGTTCGTTTTTGTTAGACCTTGCATTCTTAAGGTGGTCCCAACCCCACCTTATTGCTTTTCACCTCCGCATTTTGCTGTATCTTTTTGTTGGCCTTAGGACTCTGATCACTGTATCGCTACTAATCAGTGCTGAAGTGCACGTGCTTCTTCCCTAATCATGTGTATAATTGGAGTATACCTGACTGACAGATTTAATTTACTTGAAAGCCCCTTGTAAAGTGGTATACCATATACCCAGGGACTGATTGTGCCGCCCAAAGAAATAGCATTTCAAACCTGTCTCAAGCCTGCTACTGCAGTGCCTGTGCTGCAGTGTACTGCCACTTCGACTTGGCATTTAAAACTACTTGCCAAGCCTTAAACTCCAATTTTATTACTTATCAGTAACCCCTAAGGTAGGCCCTAAGTAGTCCTAGGGGCATCATGCTATGTAAGTAAAAGGTAAGACATGTACTGTTGTAGTTTGTATGTCCTAGTAGTATCAAACAGTCTATTACATTTTTCACTACTGTGAGGTCTGCCCCTCTCATAGGTTAGCATTGGGTATTCCCTTATACTTTTTGGGGGGTAATTCCATATCAGAGAGGAGAAGCCTTATTTATTTATTGATAAATCCTATCTACTGGTGAGGTTGGATTTAATCTTACTATTGTATAAATGCCATTTTTAGAGAGTGAGCATTTCTCTGCACTTACTGCTCTATTTGCATGAAAACCTGTCTTCAATTGACATCTGGATTGGGCTGCGAGACAGCTACATATGTGCATTCCCTGTAGATAGCCACAAAACAGGTCACTCAACTGCAACTGCATTCATCTGCATTCTGATTGGCCTGGGGGAGAGCTCCGCTCCCCTTACCGCAAATATGTTCAAGAATGATAATTTATGTCAGTAAGTACAGTATACCTACATCTTATAATCATGTGTGTTTAAATAATTTGTCGTTAGATCATTTAACTATTGAAAAGGATCTGTTTTTAATAGACATTTTACAAAAACAACTGGTACATTTGGGAATTCTGTAAAGGAAAAACCCAACTGCAGTGACATTGCCAACCACAATGCCGTGACTCGGATTAAAACCAAGGTTGCTGCGGCCACAACGCAGAGTACTAACCGCTATACGATCACGGCGAGCTACTTGGGCTCAATAACGCACAGTGACATGAAGAAATTATAATTCAGAACACTCAGGGCTACTGCTGTGATAGGCTGAATGTGTTCATTGCTTCCTCATTCCTTATACAAAGGCTTTATCTCCTCAGTGGTTGATAGGCTGAAACCGTTTCCTGGCCGCCTGCTTGTGAACTGGCAGGAGTCAAAGAACACACATACACTGGTGGGCCTGTGATGGGACACCAATGCAGAGAAACACACCTGGCGCAGATATTCTATTCTGTTTATTAGACCTGCATCTCCCCTGTACCTCCTCAAGCCATCTGTATGTGAAGCAAGAAAGAGTTAAGGAACGGTCCATCTACACTTTTATTGGGAGGATGCTGCCGTGAGCTCCTCCCAGCTAATCACACAAACAGCAGTAAAGCAAGATAACTACACAGTTAGGGGGGACTGCATGGTTAGGTTTTTGAGGAATTATTGAAACTGACCTCAGTGACCCATAATCAGAGCTGTGGCTAATGACTGCATGCCTAATTATGATGAAGCAAGCACCATGGCTCGTAGGGGCCCCACAACACACTTTTCTTAGCTCATTGAATTAAAGTATAAACTTCTGCCATGTGTGAGTGGTAAAGGCTTGTTAATTTTGTTGCTTTTCAAATTCACGTCTGACAACAAGACGAAGGAACATTGGGGCATCAGACGCTTTGGAAAGTAGCCACCAACCGCAGAGAAAGAGAGAAAGAGGGAAAAGGCAGTATGAGGTGTGGAGAAAACAGCAGCAGGTACAAGGAGCTCAAATGAGATTAATGGCGCCTGAATAGAGCACGTAAAGGAACAGTTACAAATCTAAGAAAAGGGAAAGAAAAGACTAGGAAAAAACACAGAAAGAGCTAGTAGATGAAATTCTCTTCCAGGAACAGCAGGTTAAGAGAAATTACACAGGGAGCAGTTTAGCTTGTAACACGGGGGAGAATAGAAAAGAAAATGCAGTTTTATGAAGTGTGCTTGCCTAATCCAGCTAGCACTTTTATTTTATTTCTCTATTTGCTTCTTTTATTGGTAAAGTAAGTTTCAAGTGCATGCACAGGTATGACCGAGAGAGCCAGGGTATTATAATTTGAAGCGTTTGCACCAGCGCTAATGAAGGATGAGAGTTATAGCAAAGATATGAAAGGAGGAGCGATAATAAATATGTGATATGGCAATAGTGACACCAAAATAAGCCACCTATTTATAAAACTGACATGGAAGAAATACTAAAGGTTAACTTCTGAAATTGTAGCCGATGTTAAAAAGATTCTCGTTGTCAGCAGGATTCGAACCTGCGCGGGGAGACCCCAATGGATTTTATAGTCCATCGCCTTAACCACTCGGCCACAACAACTGACTTTGAGGCATGTGCACATAATCTGTATGCAAGTTTTCAAGGTGTCCCACAGCAAATTCCTGATATTCTGCAATGCACTTTTTCAAAATAATGTTTTTTTCAGCAGGCACATTCTCTCCTAAAAACAAAAATTGCATGCGTATATCTCTAGTTTGGAATACCATAGGCTTGCATGCATACTCTCATGGGTCACTCAAGTTTTTTGGACCCTATTGCACTCTGTTTTCGTGCTGCTTTTAGTATATGGCCCATATTACAGAAGTCTACCATCTTTGAGTATTTGAGGCTCCTTTGTAAGTGCTTTATATTTTTTCCTTGAAGAGCTATATAATAAAGGGGTCCGGGAAAGATTGCATTTATGGAAGATAAAAGAAGGCCCACTTGTCTCACCAAATGCTGTAGAGAAACCTGATGTTTTACTCATGTTATCCTTAGTTCGTTTTTGTTAGACCTTGCATTCTTAAGGTGGTCCCAACCCCACCTTATTGCTTTTCACCTCCGCATTTTGCTGTATCTTTTTGTTGGCCTTAGGACTCTGATCACTTTATCGCTACTAATCAGTGCTGAAGTGCACGTGCTTCTTCCCTAATCATGTGTATAATTGGAGTATACCTGACTGACATATTTAATTTACTTGAAAGCCCCTTGTAAAGTGGTATACCATATACCCAGGGACTGATTGTGCCGCCCAAAGAAATAGCATTTCTAACCAGTCTCAAGCCTGCTACTGCAGTGCCTGTGCTGCAGTGTACTGCCACTTCGACTTGGCATTTAAAACTACTTGCCAAGCCTTAAACTCCAATTTTATTACATATCAGTAACCCCTAAGGTAGGCCCTAGGTAGTCCTAGGGGCATCATGCTATGTAAGTAAAAGGTAAGACATGTACTGTGGTAGTTTGTATGTCCTAGTAGTATCAAACAGTCTATTACATTTTTCACTACTGTGAGGTCTGCCCCTCTCATAGGTTAGCATTGAGTATTCCCTTATACTTTTTTGGGGGTAATTCCATATCAGAGAGGAGAAGCTTTATTTATTTATTGATAAATCCTATCTACTGGTGAGGTTGGATTTAATCTTACTATTGTATAAATGCCATTTTTAGAGAGTGAGCATTTCTCTGCACTTACTGCTCTATTTGCATCAAAACCTGTCTTCAATTGACGTCTGGATTGGGCTGCGAGACAGCTACATATGTGCATTCCCTGTAGACAGCCACAACACAGGTCACTCAACTGCAACTGCATTCATCTGCATTCTGATTGGCCTGGGGGAGAGCTCCGCTCCCCTTACCGCAAATATGTTCAAGAACGATAATTTATGTCAGTAAGTACAGTATACCTGCCTCTTATAATCATGTGTGTTTAAATAATTTGTCGTTAGATCGTTTAAATATTGAAAAGGATCTGTTTTTAATAGACATTGTACAAAAACAACTGGTACATTTGGGAATTCTGTAAAGGAAAAACCCAACTGCCGTGACATTGCCAACCACAATGCCGTGACTCGGATTCGACCCGAGGTTGCTGCGGCCACAACGCAGAGTACTAACCGCAATACGATCACGGCGAGCTACTTGAGCTCAATAACATACAGTGACATGAAGAAATTATAATTCGGAACACTCAGGGCTACTCCTGTGATAGGCTGAATGTGTTCATTGCTTCCTCATTCCTTATACAAAGGCTTTATCTCCTCAGTGGTTGATAGGCTGAAACCGTTTCCTGGCCGCCTGCATGTGAACTGGCAGGAGTCAAAGATCACTCATACACTGGTGGGCCTGTGATGGGACACCAATGCAGAGAAACACACCTGGCGCAGATATTCTATTCTGTTTATTAGACCTGCATCTCCCCTGTACCTCCTCAAGCCATCTGTATGTGAAGCAAGAAAGAGTTAAGGAACGGTCCATCTACACTTTTATTGGGAGGATGCTGCCGTGAGCTCCTCCCAGCTAATCACACAAACAGCAGTAAAGCAAGATAACTACACAGTTAGGGGGGACTGCATGGTAAGGTTTTTGAGGGATTATTGAAACTGACCTCAGTGACCCATAATCAGAGCTGTGGCTAATGACTGCATGCCTAATTATGATGAAGCAAGCACCATGGCTCGTAGGGGCCCCACAACACACTTTTCTTAGCTCATTGAATTAAAGTATAAACTTCTGCCATGTGTGAGTGGTAAAAGCTTGTTAATTTTGTTGCTTTTCAAATTCACGTCTGACGACAAGATGAAGGAACATTGGGGCATCAGACGCTTCGGAAAGTAGCCACCAACCGCAGAGAAAGAGAGAAAGAGGGAAAAGACAGTATGAGGTGTGGAGAAAACTGCAGCAGGTACATGGAGCTCAAATGAGATTAATGGCGCCTAAATAGAGCACGTAAAGGAACAGTTACAAATCTAAGAAAAGGGAAAGAAAAGACTAGGAAAAAACACAGAAAGAGCTTGTAAATGAAATTCTCTTCTAGGAACAGCAGGTTAAGAGAAATTACACAGGGAGCAGTTAAGCTTGTAACACGGGGGAGAATCGAAAAGAAAATGCAGTTTTATGAAGTGTGTTTGCCTAATCCAGCTAGCACTTTTATTTTATTTCTCTATTTGCTTCTTTTATTGGTAAAGTAAGTTTCAAGTGCATGCACAGGTATGACCGAGAGAGCCAGGGTATAATAATTTGAAGCGTTTGCACCAGCGCTAATGAAGGACGAGAGTTATAGCAAAGATATGAAAGGGGGAGCGATAATAAATATGTGATATGGCAATAGTGACACCAAAATAAGCCACCTATTTATAAAACTGACATGGAAGAAATACTAAAGGTTATCTTCTGAAATTGTAGCCGATGTTAAAAAGATTCTCGTTGTCGGCAGGATTCATACCTACGCGGGGAGACCCCAATGGATTTCTAGTCCATCGCCTTAACCACTCGGCCACAACAACTGACTGTAAAGCATTTGCACATAATCTGTATGCAAGTTTTTAAGGTGTCCCACAGCAAATTCCTGATATTCTGCAATGCACTTTTTAAAAATAATGTTTTTTTCAGCAGGCACATTTTCTCCTAAAAACAAAAATTGCATGCGTATATCTCTAGTTTGGAATACCATAGGCTTGCATGCATACTCTCATGGGTCACTCAAGTTTTTTGTACCCTATTGCACTCTGTTTTCGTGCTGCTTTTAGTCTATGGCCCGTATTACAGAAGTCTACCATCTTTGAGTATTTGAGGCTCCTTTGTAAGTGGTTTATATTTTTTCCTTGAAGAGCTATATAATTAAGGGGTCCGGGAAAGATTGCATTTATGGAAGATAAAAGAAGGCCCACTTGTCTCACCAAATGCTGTAGAGAAACCTGATGTTTTACTCATGTTATCCTTAGTTCGTTTTTGTTAGACCTTGCATTCTTAAGGTGGTCCCAACCCCACCTTATTGCTTTTCACCTCCGCATTTTGCTGTATCTTTTTGTTGGCCTTAGGACTCTGATCACTTTATCTCTACTAATCAGTGCTGAAGTGCACGTGCTTCTTCCCTAATCATGTGTATAATTGGAGTATACCTGACTGACAGATTTAATTTACTTGAAAGCCCCTTGTAAAGTGGTATACCATATACCCAGGGACTGATTGTGCCGCCCAAAGAAATAGCATTTCAAACCTGTCTCAAGCCTGCTACTGCAGTGCCTGTGCTGCAGTGTACTGCCACTTCGACTTGGCATTTAAAACTACTTGCCAAGCCTTAAACTCCAATTTTATTACATATCAGTAACCCCTAAGGTAGGCCCTAAGTAGTCCTAGGGGCATCATGCTATGTAAGTAAAAGGTAAGACATTTACTGTGGTAGTTTGTATGTCCTAGTAGTATCAAACAGTCTATTACATTTTTAACTACTGTGAGATCTGCCCCTCTCATTGGTTAGCATTGGGTATTCCCTTATACTTTTTGGGGGGTAATTCCATATCAGAGAGGAGAAGCTTTATTTATTTATTGATAAATCCTATCTACTGGTGAGGTTGGATTTAATCTTACTATTGTATAAATGCCATTTTTAGAGAGTGAGCATTTCTCTGCACTTACTGCTACATTTGCATGAAAACCTGTTTTCAATTGACGTCTGGATTGGGCTGCGAGACAGCTACATATGTGCATTCCCTGTAGACAGCCACAACACAGGTCACTCAACTGCAACTGCATTCATCTGCATTCTGATTGGCCTGGGGGAGAGCTCCGCTCCCCTTACCGCAAATATGTTCAAGAACGATAATTTATGTCAGTAAGTACAGTATACCTACATCTTATAATCATGTGTGTTTAAATAATTTGTCGTTAGATTGTTTAAATATTGAAAAGGATCTGTTTTTAATAGACATTTTACAAAAACAACTGGTACACTTGGGAATTCTGTAAAGGAAAAACCAAACTGCCGTGACATTGCCAACCACAATGCCGTGACTCGGATTCGAACCGAGGTTGCTGCGGCCACAACGCAGAGTACTAACCACTATCTGATCACAGCGAGCTACTTGGGCTCAATAACATACAGTGACATGAAGAAATTATAATTCGGAACACTCAGGGCTACTCCTGTGATAGGCTGAATGTGTTCATTGCTTCCTCATTCCTTATACAAAGGCTTTATCTCCTCAGTGGTTGATAGGCTGAAACCGTTTCCTGGCCGCCTGATTGTGAACTGGCAGGAGTCAAAGATCACACATACACTGGTGGGCCTGTGATGGGACACCAATGCAGAGAAACACACCTGGCGCAGATATTCTATTCTGTTTATTAGACCTGCATCTCCCCTGTACCTCCTCAAGCCATCTGTATGTGAAGCAAGAAAGAGTTAAGGAACGGTCCATCTACACTTTTATTGGGAGGATGCTGCCGTGAGCTCCTCCCAGCTAATCACACAAACAGCAGTAAAGCAAGATAACTACACAGTTAGGGGGGACTGCATGGTTAGGTTTTTGAGGAATTATTGAAACTGACCTCAGTGACCCATAATCAGAGCTGTGGCTAATGACTGCATGCCTAATTATGATGAAGCAAGAACCATGGCTCGTAGGGGCCCCACAACACACTTTTCTAAGCTCATTGAATGAAAGTATAAACTCCTGCCATGTGTGAGTGGTAAAGGCTTGTTAATTTTGTTGCTTTTCAAATTCACGTCTGACAACAAGACGAAGGAACATTGGGGCATCAGACGCTTTGGAAAGTAGCCACCAACTGCAGAGAAAGAGAGAAAGAGGGAAAAGACAGTATGAGGTGTGGAGAAAACAGCAGCAGGTACAAGGAGCTCAAATGAGATTAATGGCGCATAAATAGAGCACGTAAAGGAACAGTTCAAATCTAAGAAGGGAAAGAAAAGACTAGGAAAAAACACAGAAAGAGCTTGTAGATGAAATTCTCTTCCAGGGACAGCAGGTTAAGAGAAATTACACAGGGAGCAGTTAAGCTTGTAACACGGGGGAGAATAGAAAAGAAAATGCAGTTTTATGAAGTGTGTTTGCCTAATCCAGCTAGCACTTTTATTTTATTTCTCTATTTGCTTCTTTTATTGGTAAAGTAAGTTTCACGTGCATGCACAGGTATGACCGAGAGAGCCAGGGTATAATAATTTGAAGCGTTTGCACCAGCGCTAATGAAGGACGAGAGTTATAGCAAAGATATGAAAGGGGGAGCGATAATAAATATGTGATATGGCAATAGTGACACCAAAATAAGCCACCTATTTATAAAACTGACATGGAAGAAATACTAAAGGTTAACTTCTGAAATTGTAGCCGATGTTAAAAAGATTCTCGTTGTCGGCAGGATTCGAACCTGCGCGGGTAGACCCCAATGGTTTTCTAGTCCATCGCCTTAACCACTCGGACACAACAAATGACTGCAAGGGGTGTGCACATAATCTGTATGCAAGTTTTCAAGGTGTCCCACAGCACATTCCTGATATTCTGCAATGCACTTTTTAAAAATAATGTTTTTTTCAGGAGGCACATTCTCACCTAAAAACAAAAATTGCATGCGTATATCTCTAGTTTGGAATACCATAGGCTTGCATGCATACTCTCATGGGTCACTCAAGTTTTTTGGACCCTATTGCACTCTGTTTTCGTGCTGCTTTTAGTATATGGCCCATATTACAGAAGTCTACCATCTTTGAGTATTTGAGGCTCCTTTGTAAGTGCTTTATATTTTTTCCTTGAAGAGCTATATAATAAAGGGGTCCGGGAAGGATTGCATTTATGGAAGATAAAAGAAGGCCCACTTGTCTCACCAAATGCTGTAGAGAAACCTGATGTTTTACTCATGTTATCCTTAGTTCGTTTTTGTTAGACCTTGCATTCTTAAGGTGGTCCCAACCCCACCTTATTGCTTTTCACCTCCGCATTTTGCTGTATCTTTTTGTTGGCCTTAGGACTCTGATCACTTTATCGCTACTAATCAGTGCTGAAGTGCACGTGCTTCTTCCCTAATCATGTGTATAATTGGAGTATACCTGACTGACAGATTTAATTTACTTGAAAGCCCCTTGTAAAGTGGTATACCATATACCCAGGGACTGATTGTGCCGCCCAAAGAAATAGCATTTCAAACCTGTCTCAAGCCTGCCACTGCAGTGCCTGTGCTGCAGTGTACTGCCACTTCGACTTGGCATTTAAAACTACTTGCCAAGCCTTAAACTCCAATTTTATTACATATCAGTAACCCCTAAGGTAGGCACTAAGTAGTCCTAGGGGCATCATGCTATGTAAGTAAAAGGTAAGACATGTACTGTGGTAGTTTGTATGTCCTAGTAGTATCAAACAGTCTATTACATTTTTCACTACTGTGAGGTCTGCCCCTCTCATTGGTTAGCATTCGGTATTCCCTTATACTTTTTGGGGGGTAATTCCATATCAGAGAGGAGAAGCTTTATTTATTTATTGATAAATCCTATCTACTGGTGAGGTTGGATCTAATCTTACTATTGTATAAATGCCATTTTTAGAGAGTGAGCATTTCTCTGCACTTACTGCTCTATTTGCATGAAAACCTGTCTTCAATTGACGTCTGGATTGGGCTGCGAGACAGCTACATATGTGCATTCCCTGTAGACAGCCACAACACAGGTCACTCAACTGCAACTGCATTCATCTGCATTCTGATTGGCCTGGGGGAGAGCTCCGCTCCCCTTACCGCAAATATGTTCAAGAACGATAATTTATGTCAGTAAGTACAGTATACCTACATCTTATAATCATGTGTGTTTAAATAATTTGTCGTTAGATCGTTTAAATATTGAAAAGGATCTGTTTTTAATAGACATTTTACAAAAACAACTGGTACATTTGGGAATTCTGTAAAGGAAAAACCCAACTGCCGTGACATTGCCAACCACAATGCCGTGACTCGGATTCGAACCGAGGTTGCTGCGGCCACAATGCAGAGTACTAACCACTATACGATCACGGCGAGCTACTTGGGCTCAATAACGTACAGTGACATGAAGAAATTATAATTCGGAACACTCAGGGCTACTCCTGTGATAGGCTGAATGTGTTCATTGCTTCCTCATTCCTTATACAAAGGCGTTATCTCCTCAGTGGTTGATAGGCTGAAACCGTTTCCTGGCCGACTGCTTGTGAACTGGCAGGAGTCAAAGATCACACATACACTGGTGGGCCTGTGATGGGACACCAATGCAGAGAAACACACCTGGCGCAGATATCCTATTCTGTTTATTAGACCTGCATCTCCCTGTACCTCCTCAAGCCATCTGTATGTGAAGCAAGAAAGAGTTAAGGAACGGTCCATCTACAATTTTATTGGGAGGATGCTGCCGTGAGCTCCTCCCAGCTAATCACACAAACAGCAGTAAAGCAAGATAACTACACAGTTAGGGGGGACTGCATGGTTAGGTTTTTGAGGAATTATTGAAACTGACCTCAGTGACCCATAATCAGAGCTGTGGCTAATGACTGCATGCCTAATTATGATGAAGCAAGCACCATGGCTCGTAGGGGCCCCGCAACACACTTTTCTTAGCTCATTGAATTAAAGTATAAACTCCGGCCATGTGTGAGTTGTAAAGGCTTGTTAATTTTGTTGCTTTTCAAATTCACGTCTGACAACAAGACGAAGGAACATTGGGGCATCAGACGCTTTGGAAAGTAGCCACCAACCGCTGTGAAAGAGAGAAAGAGGGAAAAGACAGTATGAGGTGTGGAGAAAACAGCAGCAGGTACAAGGAGCTCAAATGAGATTAATGGCGCCTAAATAGAGCATGTAAAGGAACAGTTACAAATCTAAGAAAAGAGAAAGAAAAGACTAGGAAAAAACACAGAAAGAGCTTGTAGATGAAATTCTCTTCCAGGGACAGCAGGTTAAGAGAAATTACACAGGGAGCAGTTAAGCTTGTAACACGGGGGAGAATAGAAAAGAAAATGCAGTTTTATGAAGTGTGTTTGCCTAATCCAGCTAGCACTTTTATTTTATTTCTCTATTTGCTTCTTTTATTGGTAAAGTAAGTTTCAAGTGCATGCACAGGTATGACCGAGAGAGCCAGGGTATAATAATTTGAAGCGTTTGCACCAGCGCTAATGAAGGACGAGAGTTATAGCAAAGATATGAAAGGGGGAGCGATAATAAATATGTGATATGGCAATAGTGACACCAAAATAAGCCACCTATTTATAAAACTGACATGGAAGAAATACTAAAGGTTAACTTCTGAAATTGTAGCCGATGTAAAAAAGATTCTCGTTGTGGGCAGGATTCGAACCTGCGCGGGGAGACCGCAATGGATTTCTAGTCCATCGCCTTAACCACTCGGCCACAACAACTGACTGTAAGGAGTGTGCACATATTCTGTATGCAAGTTTTCAAGGTGTCCCACAGCACATTCCTGATATTCTGCAATGCACTTTTTAAAAATAATGTTTTTTTCAGCAGGCACATTTTCTCCTAAAAACAAAAATTGCATGCGTATATCTCTAGTTTGGAATACCATAGGCTTGCATGCATACTCTCATGGGCCACTCAAGTTTTTTGGACCCTATTGCACTCTGTTTTCGTGCTGCTTTTAGTATATGGCCCATATTACAGAAGTCTACCATCTTTGAGTATTTGAGGCTCCTTTGTAAGTGCTTTATATTTTTTCCTTGAAGAGCTATATAATAAAGGGGTTCGGGAAAGATTGCATTTATGGAAGATAAAAGAAGGCCCACTTGTCTCACCAAATGCTGTAGAGAAACCTGATGTTTTACTCATGTTATCCTTAGTTCGTTTTTGTTAGACCTTGCATTCTTAAGGTGGTCCCAACCCCACCTTATTGCTTTTCACCTCCGCATTTTGCTGTATCTTTTTGTTGGCCTTAGGACTCTGATCACTTTATCGCTACTAATCAGTGCTGAAGTGCACGTGCTTCTTCCCTAATCATGTGTATAATTGGAGTATACCTGACTGACAGATTTAATTTACTTGAAAGCCCCTTGTAGAGTGGTGTACCATATACCCAGGGACTGATTGTGCCACCCAAAGAAATAGCATTTCAAACCTGTCTCAAGCCTGCTACTGCAGTGCCTGTGCTGCAGTGTACTGCCACTTCGACTTGACATTTAAAACTACTTGCCAAGCCTTAAACTCCAATTTTATTGCATATCAGTAACCCCTAAGGTAGGCCCTAAGTAGTCCTAGGGGCATCATTCTATGTAAGTAAAAGGTAAGACATGTACTGTGGTAGTTTGTATGTCCTAGTAGTATCAAACAGTCTATTACATTTTTCACTACTGTGAGGTCTGCCCCTCTCATAGGTTAGCATTGGGTATTCCCTTATACTTTTTGGGGGGTAATTCCATATCAGAGAGGAGAAGCTTTATTTATTTATTAATAAATCCTATCTACTGGTGAGGTTGGATTTAATCTTACTATTGTATAAATGCCATTTTTAGAGAGTGAGCATTTCTCTGCACTTACTGCTCTATTTGCATGAAAACCTGTCTTCAATTGACGTCTGGATTGGGCTGCGAGACAGCTACATATGTGCATTCCCTGTAGACAGCCACAACACAGGTCACTCAACTGCAACTGCATTCATCTGCATTCTGATTGGCCTGGGGGAGAGCCCCGCTCCCCTTACCGCAAATATGTTCAAGAACGATAATTTATGTCAGTAAGTACAGTATACCTACATCTTATAATCATGTGTGTTTAAATAATTTGTCGTTAGATCGTTTAAATATTGAAAAGGATCTGTTTTTAATAGACATTTTACAAAAACAACTGGTACATTTGGGAATTCTGTAAAGGAAAAACCCAACTGTCGTGACATTGCCAACCACAATGCCGTGACTCGGATTAAAACCGAGGTTGCTGCGGCCACAACGCAGAGTACTAACCACTATACGATCACGGCGAGCTACTTGGGCTCAATAACGTACAGTGACATGAAGAAATTATAATTCGGAACACTCAGGGCTACTCCTGTGATAGGCTGAATGTGTTCATTGCTTCCTCATTCCTTATACAAAGGCTTTATCTCCTCAGTGGTTGATAGGCTGAAACCGTTTCCTGGCCGACTGCTTGTGAACTGGCAGGAGTCAAAGATCACACATACACTGGTGGGCCTGTGATGGGACACCAATGCAGAGAAACACACCTGGTGCAGATATTCTATTCTGTTTATTAGACCTGCATCTCCCCTGTACCTCCTCAAGCCATCTGTATGTGAAGCAAGAAAGAGTTAAGGAACGGTCCATCTACACTTTTATTGGGAGGATGCTGCCGTGAGCTCCTCCCAGCTAATCACACAAACAGCAGTAAAGCAAAATAACTACACAGTTAGGGGGGACTGCATGGTTAGGTTTTTGAGGAATTATTGAAACTGACCTCAGTGACCCATAAACAGAGCTGTGGCTAATGACTGCATGCCTAATTATGAATAAGCAAGCACCCTGGCTCGTAGGGGCCCCGCAACACACTTTTCTTTGCTCATTGAATTAAAGTATAAACTCCGGCCATGTGTGAGTGGTAAAGGCTTGTTAATTTTGTTGCTCTTCAAATTCACGTCTGACAACAAGACGAAGGAACATTGGGGCATCAGACGCTTTGGAAAGTAGCCACCAACCGCAGAGAAAGAGAGAAAGAGGGAAAAGACAGTATGAGGTGTGGAGAAAACAGCAGCAGGTACAAGGAGCTCAAATGAGATTAATGGCGCCTAAATAGAGCACGTAAAGGAACAGTTACAAATCTAAGAAAAGGGAAAGAAAAGACTAGGAAAAAATACAGAAAGAGCATGTAGATGAAATTCTCTTCCAGGAACAGCAGGTTAAGAGAAATTACACAGGGAGCAGTTAAGCTTGTAACACGGGGGAGAATAGAAAAGAAAATGCAGTTTTATGAAGTGTGTTTGCCTAATCCAGCTAGCACTTTTATCTTATTTCTCTATTTGCTTCTTTTATTGGTAAAGTAAGTTTCAAGTGCATGCACAGGTATGACCGAGAGAGCCAGGGTATAATAATTTGAAGCGTTTGCACCAGCGCTAATGAAGGACAAGAGTTATAGCAAAGATATGAAATGGGGAGCGATAATAAATATGTGATATGGCAATAGTGACACCAAAATAAGCCACCTATTTATAAAACTGACATGGAAGAAATACTAAAGGTTATCTTCTGAAATTGTAGCCGATGTTAAAAAGATTATCGTTGTCGGCAGGATTTGAACATGCACGGGGAGACCCCAATGGATTTCTAGTCCATCGCCTTAACCACTCGACCACAACAACTGACTGTAAGGCGGGTGCACATAATCTGTATGCAAGTTTTCAAGGTGTCCCACAGCACATTCCTGATATTCTGCAATGCACTTTTTAAAAATAATGTTTTTTTCAGCAGGCACTTTCTTTCCTAAAAACAAAAATTGCATGTGTATATCTCTAGTTTGGAATACCATAGCCTTGCATGCATACTCTCATGGGTCACTCAAGTATTTTGGACCCTATTGCTCTCTGTTTTCGTGCTGCTTTTAGTATATGGCCCATATTACAGAAGTCTACCATCTTTGAGTATTTGAGGCTCCTTTGTAAGTGCTTTATATTTTTTCCTTGAAGAGCTATATAATAAAGGGGTCCGGGAAAGATTTCATTTATGGAAGATAAAAGAAGGCCCACTTGTCTCACCAAATGCTGTAGAGAAACCTGATGTTTTACTCATGTTATCCTTAGTTCGTTTTTGTTAGACCTTGCATTCTTAAGGTGGTCCCAACCCCACCTTATTGATTTTCACCTCCGCATTTTGCTGTATCTTTTTGTTGGCCTTAGGACTCTGATCACTTTATCGCTACTAATCAGTGCTGAAGTGCACGTGCTTCTTCCTTAATCATGTGTATAATTGGAGTATACCTGACTGACAGATTTAATTTACTTGAAAGCCCCTTGTAAAGTGGTATACCATATACCCAGGGACTGATTGTGCCGCCCAAAGAAATAGCATTTCAAACCTGTCTCAAGCCTGCTACTGCAGTGCCTGTGCTGCAGTGTACTGCCACTTCAACTTGACATTTAAAACTACTTGCCAAGCCTTAAACTCCAATTTTATTACATATCAGTAACCCCTAAGGTAGGCCCTAAGTAGTCCTAGGGGCTTCATGCTATGTAAGTAAAAGGTAAGACATGTACTGTGGTAGTTTGTATGTCCTAGTAGTATCAAACAGTCTATTACATTTTTCACTACTGTGAGGTCTGCCCCTCTCATTGGTTAGCATTGGGTATTCCCTTATACTTTTTGGGGGGTAATTCCATATCAGAGAGGAGAAGCTTTATTTATTTATTGATAAATCCTATCTACTGGTGAGGTTGGATTTAATCTTACTATTGTATAAATGCCATTTTTAGAGAGTGAGCATTTCTCTGCACTTACTCCTCTATTTGCATGAAAACCTGTCTTCAATTGACGTCTGGATTGGGCTGCGAGACAGCTACATATGTGCATTCCCTGTAGACAGCGACAACACAGGTCACTCAACTGCAACTGCATTCATCTGCATTCTGATTGGCCTGGGGGAGAGCTCCGCTCCCCTTACCGCAAATATGTTCAAGAACGATAATTTATGTCAGTAAGTACAGTATACCTACATCTTATAATCATGTGTGTTTAAATAATTTGTCGTTAGATCGTTTAAATATTGAAAAGGATCTGTTTTTAATAGACATTTTACAAAAACAACTGGTACATTTGGGAATTCTGTAAAGGAAAAACCCAACTGCCGTGACATTGCCAACCACAATGCCGTGACTCGGATTCGAACCGAGGTTGCTGCGGCCACAACGCAGAGTACTAACCACTATACGATCACGGCGAGCAACTTGGGCTCAATAACGTACAGTGACATGAAGAAATTATAATTTGGAACACTCAGGGCTACTCCTGTGATAGGCTGAATGTGTTCATTGCTTCCTCATTCCTTATACAAAGGCTTTATCTCCTCAGTGGTTGATAGGCTGAAACCGTTTCCTGGCCGCCTGCTTGTGAACTGGCAGGAGTCAAAGATCACACATACACTGGTGGGCCTGTGATGGTACACCAATGCAGATAAACACACCTGGCGTAGATATTCTATTCTGTTTATTAGACCTGCATCTCCCCTGTACCTCCTCAAGCCATCTGTATGTGAAGCAAGAAAGAGTTAAGGAACGGTCCATCTACACTTTTATTGGGAGGATGATGCCGTGAGCTCCTCCCAGCTAATCACACAAACAGCAGTAAAGCAAGATAACTACACAGTTAGGGGAGACTGCATGGTTAGGTTTTTGAGGAATTATTGAAACTGACCTCAGTGACCCATAATCAGAGCTGTGGCTAATGACAGCATGCCTAATTATGATGAAGCAAGCACCATGGCTCGTAGGGGCCCCGCAACACACTTTTCTTAGCTCATTGAATTAAAGTATAAACTCCGGCCATGTGTGAGTGGTAAAGGCTTGTTAATTTTGTTGCTTTTCAAATTCACGTCTGACAACAAGACGAAGGAACATTGGGGCATCAGACACTTTGGAAAGTAGCCACCAACCGCAGAGAAAGAGGGAAAAGACAGTATGCGGTGTGGAGAAAACAGCAGCAGGTACAAGGAGCTCAAATGAGATTAATGGCGCATAAATAGAGCACGTAAAGGAACAGTTCAAATCTAAGAAAAGGGAAAGAAAAGACTAGGAAAAAACACAGAAAGAGCTTGTAGATGAAATTCTCTTCCAGGGACAGCAGGTTAAGAGAAATTACACAGGGAGCAGTTAAGCTTGTAACACGGGGGAGAATAGAAAAGAAAATGCAGTTTTATGAAGTGTGTTTGCCTAATCCAGCTAGCACTTTTATTTTATTTCTCTATTTGCTTCTTTTATTGCTAAAGTAAGTTTCAAGTGCATGCACAGGTATGACCGAGAGAGCCAGGGTATAATAATTTGAAGCGTTTGCACCAGCGCTAATGAAGGACAAGAGTTATAGCAAAGATATGAAAGGGGGAGCGATAATAAATATGTGATATGGCAATAGTGACACCAAAATAAGCCACCTATTTATAAAACTGACATGGAAGAAATACTAAAGGTTAACTTCTGAAATTGTAGCCGATGTTAAAAAGATTCTCGTTGTCGGCAGGATTCGAACCTGCGCGGGGAGACCCCAATGGATTTCTAGTCCATCGCCTTAACCACTCGGCTACAACAACTGACTGTAAGGCGTGTGCACATAATCCGTATGCAAGTTTTCAAGGTGTCCCACAGCACATTCCTGATATTCTGCAATGCACTTTTTAAAAATAATGTTTTTTTCAGCAGGCACATTCTCTCCTAAAAACAAAAATGCATGTGTATATCTCTAGTTTGGAATACCATAGCCTTGCATGCATACTCTCATGGGTCACTCAAGTATTTTGGACCCTATTGCTCTCTGTTTTCGTGCTGCTTTTAGTATATGGCCCATATTACAGAAGTCTACCATCTTTGAGTATTTGAGGCTCCTTTGTAAGTGCTTTATATTTTTTCCTTGAAGAGCTATATAATAAAGGGGTCCGGGAAAGATTTCATTTATGGAAGATAAAAGAAGGCCCACTTGTCTCACCAAATGCTGTAGAGAAACCTGATGTTTTACTCATGTTATCCTTAGTTCGTTTTTGTTAGACCTTGCATTCTTAAGGTGGTCCCAACCCCACCTTATTGCTTTTCACCTCCGCATTTTGCTGTATCTTTTTGTTGGCCTTAGGACTCTGATCACTTTATCGCTACTAATCAGTGCTGAAGTGCACGTGCTTCTTCCCTAATCATGTGTATAATTGGAGTATACCTGACTGACAGATTTAATTTACTTGAAAGCCCCTTTTAGAGTGGTATACCATATACCCAGGGACTGATTGTGCCGCCCAAAGAAATAGCATTTCAAACCTGTCTCAAGCCTGCTACTGCAGTGCCTGTGCTGCAGTGTACTGCCACTTCGACTTGGCATTTAAAACTACTTGCCAAGCCTTAAACTCCAATTTTATTACATATCAGTAACCCCTAAGGTAGGTCCTAGGTAGTCCTAGGGGCATCATGCTATGTAAGTAAAAGGTAAGACATGTACTGTAGTAGTTTGTATGTCCTAGTAGTATCAAACAGTCTATTACATTTTTCACTACTGTGAGGTCTGCCCCTCTCATAGGTTAGCATTGGGTATTCCCTTATACTTTTTGGGGGGTAATTCCATATCAGAGAGGAGAAGCTTTATTTATTTATTAATAAATCCTATCTACTGGTGAGGTTGGATTTAATCTTACTATTGTATAAATGCCATTTTTAGAGAGTGAGCATTTCTCTGCACTTACTGCTCTATTTGCATGAAAACCTGTCTTCAATTGACGTCTGGATTGGGCTGCGAGACAGCTACATATGTGCATTCCCTGTAGACAGCCACAACACAGGTCACTCAACTGCAACTGCATTCATCTGCATTCTGATTGGCCTGGGGGAGAGCCCCGCTCCCCTTACCGCAAATATGTTCAAGAACGATAATTTATGTCAGTAAGTACAGTATACCTACATCTTATAATCATGTGTGTTTAAATAATTTGTCGTTAGATCGTTTAAATATTGAAAAGGATCGGTTTTTAATAGACATTTTACAAAAACAACTGGTACATTTGGGAATTCTGTAAAGGAAAAACCCAACTGCCGTGACATTGCCAACCACAATGCCGTGACTCGGATTAAAACCGAGGTTGCTGCGGCCACAACGCAGAGTACTAACCACTATACGATCACGGCGAGCTACTTGGGCTCAATAACGTACAGTGACATGAAGAAATTATAATTCGGAACACTCAGGGCTACTCCTGTGATAGGCTGAATGTGTTCATTGCTTCCTCATTCCTTATACAAAGGCTTTATCTCCTCAGTGGTTGATAGGCTGAAACCGTTTCCTGGCCGACTGCTTGTGAACTGGCAGGAGTCAAAGATCACACATACACTGGTGGGCCTGTGATGGGACACCAATGCAGAGAAACACACCTGGTGCAGATATTCTATTCTGTTTATTAGACCTGCATCTCCCCTGTACCTCCTCAAGCCATCTGTATGTGAAGCAAGAAAGAGTTAAGGAACGGTCCATCTACACTTTTATTGGGAGGATGCTGCCGTGAGTTCCTCCCAGCTAATCACACAAACAGCAGTAAAGCAAAATAACTACACAGTTAGGGGGGACTGCATGGTTAGGTTTTTGAGGAATTATTGAAACTGACCTCAGTGACCCATAAACAGAGCTGTGGCTAATGACTGCATGCCTAATTATGAATAAGCAAGCACCCTGGCTCGTAGGGGCCCCGCAACACACTTTTCTTTGCTCATTGAATTAAAGTATAAACTCCGGCCATGTGTGAGTGGTAAAGGCTTGTTAATTTTGTTGCTCTTCAAATTCACGTCTGACAACAAGACGAAGGAACATTGGAGCATCAGACGCTTTGGAAAGTAGCCACCAACCGCAGAGAAAGAGAGAAAGAGGGAAAAGACAGTATGAGGTGTGGAGAAAACAGCAGCAGGTACAAGGAGCTCAAATGAGATTAATGGCGCCTAAATAGAGCACGTAAAGGAACAGTTACAAATCTAAGAAAAGGGAAAGAAAAGACTAGGAAAAAATACAGAAAGAGCATGTAGATGAAATTCTCTTCCAGGAACAGCAGGTTAAGAGAAATTACACAGGGAGCAGTTAAGCTTGTAACACGGGGGAGAATAGAAAAGAAAATGCAGTTTTATGAAGTGTGTTTGCCTAATCCAGCTAGCACTTTTATCTTATTTCTCTATTTGCTTCTTTTATTGGTAAAGTAAGTTTCAAGTGCATGCACAGGTATGACCGAGAGAGCCAGGGTATAATAATGTGAAGCGTTTGCACCAGCGCTAATGAAGGACGAGAGTTATAGCAAAGATATGAAATGGGGAGCGATAATAAATATGTGATATGGCAATAGTGACACCAAAATAAGCCACCTATTTATAAAACTGACATGGAAGAAATACTAAAGGTTATCTTCTGAAATTGTAGCCGATGTTAAAAAGATTATCGTTGTCGGCAGGATTTGAACATGCACGGGGAGACCCCAATGGATTTCTAGTCCATCGCCTTAACCACTCGACCACAACAACTGACTGTAAGGCGTGTGCACATAATCTGTATGCAAGTTTTCAAGGTGTCCCACAGCACATTCCTGATATTCTGCAATGCACTTTTTAAAAATAATGTTTTTTTCAGCAGGCACTTTCTTTCCTAAAAACAAAAATTGCATGTGTATATCTCTAGTTTGGAATACCATAGCCTTGCATGCATACTCTCATGGGTCACTCAAGTATTTTGGACCCTATTGCTCTCTGTTTTCGTGCTGCTTTTAGTATATGGCCCATATTACAGAAGTCTACCATCTTTGAGTATTTGAGGCTCCTTTGTAAGTGCTTTATATTTTTTCCTTGAAGAGCTATATAATAAAGGGGTCCGGGAAAGATTTCATTTATGGAAGATAAAAGAAGGCCCACTTGTCTCACCAAATGCTGTAGAGAAACCTGATGTTTTACTCATGTTATCCTTAGTTCGTTTTTGTTAGACCTTGCATTCTTAAGGTGGTCCCAACCCCACCTTATTGATTTTCACCTCCGCATTTTGCAGTATCTTTTTGTTGGCCTTAGGACTCTGATCACTTTATTGCTACTATTCAGTGCTGAAGTGCACGTGCTTCTTCCCTAATCATGTGTATAATTGGAGTATACCTGACTGACAGATTTAATTTACTTGAAAGCCCCTTGTAAAGTGGTATACCATATACCCAGGGACTGATTGTGCCGCCCAAAGAAATAGCATTTCAAACCTGTCTCAAGCCTGCTACTGCAGTGCCTGTGCTGCAGTGTACTGCCACTTCGACTTGGCATTTAAAACTACTTGCCAAGCCTTAAACTCCAATTTTATTACATATCAGTAACCCCTAAGGTAGGCCCTAAGTAGTCCTAGGGGCATCATGCTATGTAAGTAAAAGGTAAGACATGTACTGTTGTAGTTTGTATGTCCTAGTAGTATCAAACAGTCTATTACATTTTTCACTACTGTGAGGTCTGCCCCTCTCATAGGTTAGCATTGGGTATTCCCTTATACTTTTTGGGGGGTAATTCCATATCAGAGAGGAGAAGCTTTATTTATTTATTGATAAATCCTATCTACTGGTGAGGTTGGATTTAATCTTACTATTGTATAAATGCCATTTTTAGAGAGTGAGCATTTCTCTGCACTTACTGCTACATTTGCATGAAAACCTGTCTTCAATTGACGTCTGGATTGGGCTGCGAGACAGCTACATATGTGCATTCCCTGTAGACAGCCACAACACAGGTCACTCAACTGCAACTGCATTCATCTGCATTCTGATTGGCCTGGGGGAGAGCTCCGCTCCCCTTACCGCAAATATGTTCAAGAACGATAATTTATGTCAGTAAGTACAGTATACCTACATCTTATAATCATGTGTGTTTAAATAATTTGTTGTTAGATCGTTTAAATATTGAAAAGGATCTGTTTTTAATAGACATTTTACAAAAACAACTGGTACACTTGGGAATTCTGTAAAGGAAAAACCAAACTGCCGTGACATTGCCAACCACAATGCCGTGACTCGGATTCGAACCGAGGTTGCTGCGGCCACAACGCAGAGTACTAACCACTATACGATCACGGCGAGCTACTTGGGCTCAATAACGTACAGTGACATGAAGAAATTATAATTTGGAACACTCAGGGCTACTCCTGTGATAGGCTGAATGTGTTCATTGCTTCCTCATTCCTTATACAAAGGCTTTATCTCCTCAGTGGTTGATAGGCTGAAACCGTTTCCTGGCCGCCTGATTGTGAACTGGCAGGAGTCAAAGATCACACATACACTGGTGGGCCTGTGATGGGACACCAATGCAGAGAAACACACCTGGCGCAGATATTCTATTCTGTTTATTAGACCTGCATCTCCCCTGTACCTCCTCAAGCCATCTGTATGTGAAGCAAGAAAGAGTTAAGGAACGGTCCATCTACACTTTTATTGGGAGGATGCTGCCGTGAGCTCCTCCCAGCTAATCACACAAACAGCAGTAAAGCAAGATAACTACACAGTTAGGGGGGACTGCATGGTTAGGTTTTTGAGGAATTATTGAAACTGACCTCAGTGACCCATAATCAGAGCTGTGGCTAATGACTGCATGCCTAATTATGATGAAGCAAGAACCATGGCTCGTAGGGGCCCCACAACACACTTTTCTAAGCTCATTGAATTAAAGTATAAACTCCTGCCATGTGTGAGTGGTAAAGGCTTGTTAATTTTGTTGCTTTTCAAATTCACGTCTGACAACAAGACGAAGGAACATTGGGGCATCAGACGCTTTGGAAAGTAGCCACCAACTGCAGAGAAAGAGAGAAAGAGGGAAAAGACAGTATGAGGTGTGGAGAAAACAGCAGCAGGTACAAGGAGCTCAAATGAGATTAATGGCGCATAAATAGAGCACGTAAAGGAACAGTTCAAATCTAAGAAGGGAAAGAAAAGACTAGGAAAAAACACAGAAAGAGCTTGTAGATGAAATTCTCTTCCAGGGACAGCAGGTTAAGAGAAATTACACAGGGAGCAGTTAAGCTTGTAACACGGGGGAGAATAGAAAAGAAAATGCAGTTTTATGAAGTGTGTTTGCCTAATCCAGCTAGCACTTTTATTTTATTTCTCTATTTGCTTCTTTTATTGGTAAAGTAAGTTTCACGTGCATGCACAGGTATGACCGAGAGAGCCAGGGTATGATAATTTGAAGCGTTTGCACCAGCGCTAATGAAGGACGAGAGTTATAGCAAAGATATGAAAGGGGGAGCGATAATAAATATGTGATATGGCAATAGTGACACCAAAATAAGCCACCTATTTATAAAACTGACATGGAAGAAATACTAAAGGTTAACTTCTGAAATTGTAGCCGATGTTAAAAAGATTCTCGTTGTCGGCAGGATTCGAACCTGCGCGGGTAGACCCCAATGTTTTTCTAGTCCATCGCCTTAACCACTCGGACACAACAACTGACTGCAAGGGGTGTGCACATAATCTGTATGCAAGTTTTCAAGGTGTCCCACAGCAAATTCCTGATATTCTGCAATGCACTTTTTAAAAATAATGTTTTTTTCAGGAGGCACATTCTCACCTAAAAACAAAAATTGCATGCGTATATCTCTAGTTTGGAATACCATAGGCTTGCATGCATACTCTCATGGGTCACTCAAGTTTTTTGGACCCTATTGCACTCTGTTTTCGTGCTGCTTTTAGTATATGGCCCATATTACAGAAGTCTACCATCTTTGAGTATTTGAGGCTCCTTTGTAAGTGCTTTATATTGTTTCCTTGAAGAGCTATATAATAAAGGGGTCCGGGAAAGATTGCATTTATGGAAGATAAAAGAAGGCCCACTTGTCTCACCAAATGCTGTAGAGAAACCTGATGTTTTACTCATGTTATCCTTAGTTCGTTTTTGTTAGACCTTGCATTCTTAAGGTGGTCCCAACCCCACCTTATTGCTTTTCACCTCCGCATTTTGCTGTATCTTTTTGTTGGCCTTAGGACTCTGATCACTTTATCGCTACTAATCAGTGCTGAAGTGCACGTGCTTCTTCCCTAATCATGTGTATAATTGGAGTATACCTGACTGACAGATTTAATTTACTTGAAAGCCCCTTGTAAAGTGGTATACCATATACCCAGGGACTGATTGTGCCGCCCAAAGAAATAGCATTTCAAACCTGTCTCAAGCCTGCCACTGCAGTGCCTGTGCTGCAGTGTACTGCCACTTCGACTTGGCATTTAAAACTACTTGCCAAGCCTTAAACTCCAATTTTATTACATATCAGTAACCCCTAAGGTAGGCACTAAGTAGTCCTAGGGGCATCATGCTATGTAAGTAAAAGGTAAGACATGTACTGTGGTAGTTTGTATGTCCTAGTAGTATCAAACAGTCTATTACATTTTTCACTACTGTGAGGTCTGCCCCTCTCATTGGTTAGCATTCGGTATTCCCTTATACTTTTTGGGGGGTAATTCCATATCAGAGAGGAGAAGCTTTATTTATTTATTGATAAATCCTATCTACTGGTGAGGTTGGATCTAATCTTACTATTGTATAAATGCCATTTTTAGAGAGTGAGCATTTCTCTGCACTTACTGCTCTATTTGCATGAAAACCTGTCTTCAATTGACGTCTGGATTGGGCTGCGAGACAGCTACATATGTGCATTCCCTGTAGACAGCCACAACACAGGTCACTCAACTGCAACTGCATTCATCTGCATTCTGATTGGCCTGGGGTAGAGCCCCGCTCCCCTTACCGCAAATATGTTCAAGAACGATAATTTATGTCAGTAAGTACAGTATACCTACATCTTATAATCATGTGTGTTTAAATAATTTGTCGTTAGATCGTTTAAATATTGAAAAGGATCTGTTTTTAATAGACATTTTACAAAAACAACTGGTACATTTGGGAATTCTGTAAAGGAAAAACCCAACTGTCGTGACATTGCCAACCACAATGCCGTGACTCGGATTAAAACCGAGGTTGCTGCGGCCACAACGCAGAGTACTAACCACTATACGATCACGGCGAGCTACTTGGGCTCAATAACGTACAGTGACATGAAGAAATTATAATTCGGAACACTCAGGGCTACTCCTGTGATAGGCTAAATGTGTTCATTGCTTCCTCATTCCTTATACAAAGGCTTTATCTCCTCAGTGGTTGATAGGCTGAAACCGTTTCCTGGCCGACTGCTTGTGAACTGGCAGGAGTCAAAGATCACACATACACTGGTGGGCCTGTGATGGGACACCAATGCAGAGAAACACACCTGGTGCAGATATTCTATTCTGTTTATTAGACCTGCATCTCCCCTGTACCTCCTCAAGCCATCTGTATGTGAAGCAAGAAAGAGTTAAGGAACGGTCCATCTACACTTTTATTGGGAGGATGCTGCCGTGAGCTCCTCCCAGCTAATCACACAAACAGCAGTAAAGCAAAATAACTACACAGTTAGGGGGGACTGCATGGTTAGGTTTTTGAGGAATTATTGAAACTGACCTCAGTGACCCATAATCAGAGCTGTGGCTAATGACTGCATGCCTAATTATGATGAAGCAAGCACCATGGCTCGTAGGGGCCCCGCAACACACTTTTCTTTGCTCATTGAATTAAAGTATAAACTCCGGCCATGTGTGAGTGGTAAAGGCTTGTTAATTTTGTTGCTCTTCAAATTCACGTCTGACAACAAGACGAAGGAACATTGGGGCATCAGACGCTTTGGAAAGTAGCCACCAACCACAGAGAAAGAGAGAAAGAGGGAAAAGACAGTATGAGGTGTGGAGAAAACAGCAGCAGGTACAAGGAGCTCAAATGAGATTAATGGCGCCTAAATAGAGCACGTAAAGGAACAGTTACAAATCTAAGAAAAGGGAAAGAAAAGACTAGGAAAAAATACAGAAAGAGCATGTAGATGAAATTCTCTTCCAGGAACAGCAGGTTAAGAGAAATTACACAGGGAGCAGTTAAGCTTGTAACACGGGGGAGAATAGAAAAGAAAATGCAGTTTTATGAAGTGTGTTTGCCTAATCCAGCTAGCACTTTTATTTTATTTCTCTATTTGCTTCTTTTATTGGTAAAGTAAGTTTCAAGTGCATGCACAGGTATGACCGAGAGAGCCAGGGTATAATAATTTGAAGCGTTTGCACCAGCGCTAATGAAGGACGAGAGTTATAGCAAAGATATGAAATGGGGAGCGATAATAAATATGTGATATGGCAATAGTGACACCAAAATAAGCCACCTATTTATAAAACTGACATGGAAGAAATACTAAAGGTTATCTTCTGAAATTGTAGCCGATGTTAAAAGGATTATCGTTGTCGGCAGGATTTGAACCTGCACGGGGAGACCCCAATGGATTTCTAGTCCATCGCCTTAACCACTCGGCCACAACAACTGACTGTAAGGCGTTTGCACATAATCTGTATGCAAGTTTTCAAGGTGTCCCACAGCAAATTCCTGATATTCTGCAATGCACTTTTTAAAAATAATGTATTTTTCAGCAGGCACATTCTCTCCTAAAAACAAAAATTGCATGCGTATATCTCTAGTTTGGAATACCATAGGCTTGCATGCATACTCTCATGGGTCACTCACGTTTTTTGGACCCTATTGCACTCTGTTTTCGTGCTGCTTTTAGTATATGGCCCAAATTACAGAAGTCTACCATCTTTGAGTATTTGAGGCTCCTTTGTAAGTGCTTTATATTTTTTCCTTGAAGAGCTATATAATAAAGGGGTCCGGGAAAGATTGCATTTATGGAAGATAAAAGAAGGCCCACTTGTCTCACCAAATGCTGTAGAGAAACCTGATGTTTTACTCATGTTATCCTTAGTTCGTTTTTGTTAGACCTTGCATTCTTAAGGTGGTCCCAACCCCACCTTATTGCTTTTCACCTCCGCATTTTGCTGTATCTTTTTGTTGGCCTTAGGACTCTGATCACTTTATCGCTACTAATCAGTGCTGAAGTGCACGTGCTTCTTCCTTAATCATGTGTATAATTGGAGTATACCCGACTGACAGATTTAATTTACTTGAAAGCCCCTTGTAAAGTGGTATACCATATACCCAGGGACTGATTGTGCCGCCCAAAGAAATAGCATTTCAAACCTGTCTCAAGCCTGCTACTGCAGTGCCTGTGCTGCAGTGTACTGCCACTTCGACTTGGCATTTAAAACTACTTGTCAAGCCTTAAATTCCAATTTTTTTACATATCAGTAACCCCTAAGGTAGGCCCTAAGTAGTCCTAGGGGCTTCATGCTATGTAAGTAAAAGGTAAGACATGTACTGTGGTAGTTTGTATGTCCTAGTAGTATCAAACAGTCTATTACATTTTTCACTACTGTGAGGTCTGCCCCTCTCATTGGTTAGCATTGGGTATTCCCTTATACTTTTTGGGGGGTAATTCCATATCAGAGAGGAGAAGCTTTATTTATTTATTGATAAATCCTATCTACTGGTGAGGTTGGATTTAATCTTACTATTGTATAAATGCCATTTTTAGAGAGTGAGCATTTCTCTGCACTTACTGCTCTATTTGCATGAAAACCTGTCTTCAATTGACGTCTGGATTGGGCTGCGAGACAGCTACATATGTGCATTCCCTGTAGACAGCGTCAACACAGGTCACTCAACTGCAACTGCATTCATCTGCATTCTGATTGGCCTGGGGGAGAGCTCCGCTCCCCTTACCGCAAATATGTTCAAGAACGATAATTTATGTCAGTAAGTACAGTATACCTACATCTTATAATCATGTGTGTTTAAATAATTTGTCGTTAGATCGTTTAAATATTGAAAAGGATCTGTTTTTAATAGACATTTTACAAAAACAACTGGTACATTTGGGAATTCTGTAAAGGAAAAACCCAACTGCCGTGACATTGCCAACCACAATGCCGTGACTCGGATTCGAACCGAGGTTGCTGCGGCCACAACGCAGAGTACTAACCACTATACGATCACGGCGAGCAACTTGGGCTCAATAACGTACAGTGACATGAAGAAATTATAATTCGGAACACTCAGGGCTACTCCTGTGATAGGCTGAATGTGTTCATTGCTTCCTCATTCCTTATACAAAGGCTTTATCTCCTCAGTGGTTGATAGGCTGAAACCGTTTCCTGGCCGCCTGCTTGTGAACTGGCAGGAGTCAAAGATCACACATACACTGGTGGGCCTGTGATGGTACACCAATGCAGATAAACACACCTGGCGTAGATATTCTATTCTGTTTATTAGACCTGCATCTCCCCTGTACCTCCTCAAGCCATCTGTATGTGAAGCAAGAAAGAGTTAAGGAACGGTCCATCTACACTTTTATTGGGAGGATGATGCCGTGAGCTCCTCCCAGCTAATCACACAAACAGCAGTAAAGCAAGATAACTACACAGTTAGGGGAGACTGCATGGTTAGGTTTTTGAGGAATTATTGAAACTGACCTCAGTGACCCATAATCAGAGCTGTGGCTAATGACAGCATGCCTAATTCTGATGAAGCAAGCACCATGGCTCGTAGGGGCCCCGCAACACACTTTTCTTAGCTCATTGAATTAAAGTATAAACTCCTGCCATGTGTGAGTGGTAAAGGCTTGTTAATTTTGTTGTTTTTCAAATTCACGTCTGAAAACAAGACGAAGGAACATTGGGGCATCAGACACTTTGGAAAGTAGCCACCAACCGCAGAGAAAGAGAGAAAGAGGGAAAAGACAGTATGAGGTGTGGAGAAAACAGCAGCAGGTACAAGGAGCTCAAATTAGATTAATGGCGCATAAATAGAGCACGTAAAGGAACAGTTCAAATCTAAGAAAAGGGAAAGAAAAGACTAGGAAAAAACACAGAAAGAGCTTGTAGATGAAATTCTCTTCCAGGGACAGCAGGTTCAGAGAAATTACACAGGGAGCAGTTAAGCTTGTAACACGGGGGAGAATAGAAAAGAAAATGCAGTTTTATGAAGTGTGTTTGCCTAATCCAGCTAGCACTTTTATTTTATTTCTCTATTTGCTTCTTTTATTGGTAAAGTAAGTTTCAAGTGCATGCACAGGTATGACCGAGAGAGCCAGGGTATAATAATTTGAAGCGTTTGCACCAGCGCTAATGAAGGACGAGAGTTATAGCAAAGATATGAAAGGGGGAGCGATAATAAATATGTGATATGGCAATAGTGACACCAAAATAAGCCACCTATTTATAAAACTGACATGGAAGAAATACTAAAGGTTAACTTCTGAAATTGTAGCCGATGTTAAAAAGATTCTCGTTGTCGGCAGGATTCGAACCTGCGCGGGGAGACCCCAATGGATTTCTAGTCCATCGCCTTAACCACTCGGCTACAACAACTGACTGTAAGGCGTGTGCACATAATCTGTATGCAAGTTTTCAAGGTGTCCCACAGCACATTCCTGATATTCTGCAATGCACTTTTTAAAAATAATGTTTTTTTCAGCAGGCACATTCTCTCCTAAAAACAAAAATGCATGTGTATATCTCTAGTTTGGAATACCATAGCCTTGCATGCATACTCTCATGGGTCACTCAAGTATTTTGGACCCTATTGCTCTCTGTTTTCGTGCTGCTTTTAGTATATGGCCCATATTACAGAAGTCTACCATCTTTGAGTATTTGAGGCTCCTTTGTAAGTGCTTTATAATTTTTTCCTTGAAGAGCTATATAATAAAGGGGTCCGGGAAAGATTTCATTTATGGAAGATAAAAGAAGGCCCACTTGTCTCACCAAATGCTGTAGAGAAACCTGATGTTTTACTCATGTTATCCTTAGTTCGTTTTTGTTAGACCTTGCATTCTTAAGGTGGTCCCAACCCCACCTTATTGCTTTTCACCTCCGCATTTTGCTGTATCTTTTTGTTGGCCTTAGGACTCTGATCACTTTATCGCTACTAATCAGTGCTGAAGTGCACGTGCTTCTTCCCTAATCATGTGTATAATTGGAGTATACCTGACTGACAGATTTAATTTACTTGAAAGCCCCTTTTAGAGTGGTATACCATATACCCAGGGACTGATTGTGCCGCCCAAAGAAATAGCATTTCAAACCTGTCTCAAGCCTGCTACTGCAGTGCCTGTGCTGCAGTGTACTGCCACTTCGACTTGGCATTTAAAACTACTTGCCAAGCCTTAAACTCCAATTTTATTACATATCAGTAACCCCTAAGGTAGGCCCTAGGTAGTCCTAGGGGCATCATGCTATGTAAGTAAAAGGTAAGACATGTACTGTAGTAGTTTGTATGTCCTAGTAGTATCAAACAGTCTATTACATTTTTCACTACTGTGAGGTCTGCCCCTCTCATAGGTTAGCATTGGGTATTCCCTTATACTTTTTGGGGGGTAATTCCATATCAGAGAGGATAAGCTTTATTTATTTATTAATAAATCCTATCTACTGGTGAGGTTGGATTTAATCTTACTATTGTATAAATGCCATTTTTAGAGAGTGAGCATTTCTCTGCACTTACTGCTCTATTTGCATGAAAACCTGTCTTCAATTGACGTCTGGATTGGGCTGCGAGACAGCTACATATGTGCATTCCCTGTAGACAGCCACAACACAGGTCACTCAACTGCAACTGCATTCATCTGCATTCTGATTGGCCTGGGGGAGAGCCCCGCTCCCCTTACCGCAAATATGTTCAAGAACGATAATTTATGTCAGTAAGTACAGTATACCTACATCTTATAATCATGTGTGTTTAAATAATTTGTCGTTAGATCGTTTAAATATTGAAAAGGATCGGTTTTTAATAGACATTTTACAAAAACAACTGGTACATTTGGGAATTCTGTAAAGGAAAAACCCAACTGCCGTGACATTGCCAACCACAATGCCGTGACTCGGATTAAAACCGAGGTTGCTGCGGCCACAACGCAGAGTACTAACCACTATACGATCACGGCGAGCTACTTGGGCTCAATAACGTACAGTGACATGAAGAAATTATAATTCGGAACACTCAGGGCTACTCCTGTGATAGGCTGAATGTGTTCATTGCTTCCTCATTCCTTATAAAAAGGCTTTATCTCCTCAGTGGTTGATAGGCTGAAACCGTTTCCTGGCCGACTGCTTGTGAACTGGCAGGAGTCAAAGATCACACATACACTGGTGGGCCTGTGATGGGACACCAATGCAGAGAAACACACCTGGTGCAGATATTCTATTCTGTTTATTAGACCTGCATATCCCCTGTACCTCCTCAAGCCATCTGTATGTGAAGCAAGAAAGAGTTAAGGAACGGTCCATCTACACTTTTATTGGGAGGATGCTGCCGTGAGTTCCTCCCAGCTAATCACACAAACAGCAGTAAAGCAAAATAACTACACAGTTAGGGGGGACTGCATGGTTAGGTTTTTGAGGAATTATTGAAACTGACCTCAGTGACCCATAATCAGAGCTGTGGCTAATGACTGCATGCCTAATTATGATGAAGCAAGCACCATAGCTCGTAGGGGCCCCACAACACACTTTTCTTAGCTCATTGAATTAAAGTATAAACTTCTGCCATGTGTGAGTGGTAAAGGCTTGTTAATTTTGTTGCTTTTCAAATTCACGTCTGACAACAAGACGAAGGAACATTGGGGCATCAGACGCTTTGGAAAGTAGCCACCAACCGCAGAGAAAGAGAGAAAGAGGGAAAAGACAGTATGAGGTGTGGAGAAAACAGCAGCAGGTACAAGGAGCTCAAATGAGATTAATGGCGCCTAAATAGAGCACGTAAAGGAACAGTTACAAATCTAAGAAAAGGGAAAGAAAAGACTAGGAAAAAACACAGAAAGAGCTTGTAGATGAAATTCTCTTCCAGGAACAGCAGGTTAAGAGAAATTACACAGGGAGCAGTTAAGCTTGTAACACGGGGGAGAATAGAAAAGAAAATGCAGTTTTATGAAGTGTGTTTGCCTAATCCAGCTAGCACTTTTATTTTATTTCTCTATTTGCTTCTTTTATTGGTAAAGTAAGTTTCAAGTGCATGCACAGGTATGACCGAGAGAGCCAGGGTATAATAATTTGAAGCGTTTGCACCAGCGCTAATGAAGGACGAGAGTTATAGCAAAGATATGAAAGGGGGAGCGATAATAAATATGTGATATGGCAATAGTGACACCAAAATAAGCCACCTATTTATAAAACTGACATGGAAGAAATACTAAAGGTTAACTTCTGAAATTGTAGCCGATGTTAAAAAGATTCTCGTTGTCGGCAGGATTCAAACCTGCGCAGGGAGACCCCAATGGATTTCTAGTCCATCGCCTTAACCACTCGGCCACAACAACTGACTGCAAGGTGTGTGCACATAATCTGTATGCAAGTTTTCAAGGTGTCCCACAGCAAATTCCTGATATTCTGCAATGCACTTTTTAAAAATAAGGTTTTTTTCAGCAGGCACATTCTCTCCTAAAAACAAAAATTGCATGCATATATCTCTAGTTTGGAATACCATAGGCTTGCATGCATACTCTCATGGGTCACTCAAGTTTTTTGGACCCTATTGCTCTCTGTTTTCGTGCTGCTTTTAGTATATGGCCCATATTACAGAAGTCTACCATCTTTGAGTATTTGAGGCTCCTTTGTAAGTGCTTTATATTTTTTCCTTGAAGAGCTATATAATAAAGGGGTCCGGGAAAGATTTCATTTATGGAAGATAAAAGAAGGCCCACTTGTCTCACCAAATGCTGTAGAGAAACCTGATGTTTTACTCATGTTATCCTTAGTTCGTTTTTGTTAGACCTTGCATTCTTAAGGTGGTCCCAACCCCACCTTATTGATTTTCACCTCCGCATTTTGCTGTATCTTTTTGTTGGCCTTAGGACTCTGATCACTTTATCACTACTAATCAGTGCTGAAGTGCACGTGCTTCTTCCCTAATCATGTGTATAATTGGAGTATACCTGACTGACAGATTTAATTTACTTGAAAGCCCCTTTTAGAGTGGTATACCATATACCCAGGGACTGATTGTGCCGCCCAAAGAAATAGCATTTCAAACCTGTCTCAAGCCTGCTACTGCAGTGCCTGTGCTGCAGTGTACTGCCACTTCGACTTGGCATTTAAAACTACTTGCCAAGCCTTAAACTCCAATTTTATTACTTATCAGTAACCCCTAAGGTAGGCCCTAGGTAGTCCTAGGGGCATCATGCTATGTAAGTAAAAGGTAAGACATGTACTGTGGTAGTTTGTATGTCCTAGTAGTATCAAACAGTCTATTACATTTTTCACTACTGTGAGGTCTGCCCCTCTCATAGGTTAGCATTGGGTATTCCCTTATACTTTTTGGGGGGTAATTCCATATCAGAGAGGAGAAGCTTTATTTATTTATTAATAAATCCTATCTACTGGTGAGGTTGGATTTAATCTTACTATTGTATGAATGCCATTTTTAGAGAGTGAGCATTTCTCTGCACTTACTGCTCTATTTGCATGAAAACCTGTCTTCAATTGACGTCTGGATTGAGCTGCGAGACAGCTACATATGTGCATTCCCTATAGACAGCCACAACACAGGTCACTCAACTGCAACTGCATTCATCTGCATTCTGATTGGCCTGGGGGAGAGCCCCGCTCCCCTTACCGCAAATATGTTCAAGAACGATAATTTATGTCAGTAAGTACAGTATACCTACATCTTATAATCATGTGTGTTTAAATAATTTGTCGTTAGATCGTTTAAATATTGAAAAGGATCGGTTTTTAATAGACATTTTACAAAAACAACTGGTACATTTGGGAATTCTGTAAAGGAAAAACCCAACTGCCGTGACATTGCCAACCACAATGCCGTGACTCGGATTAAAACCGAGGTTGCTGCGGCCACAACGCAGAGTACTAACCACTATACGATCACGGCGAGCTACTTGGGCTCAATAACGTACAGTGACATGAAGAAATTATAATTCGGAACACTCAGGGCTACTCCTGTGATAGGCTGAATGTGTTCATTGCTTCCTCATTCCTTATACAAAGGCTTTATCTCCTCAGTGGTTGATAGGCTGAAACCGTTTCCTGGCCGACTGCTTGTGAACTGGCAGGAGTCAAAGATCACACATACACTGGTGGGCCTGTGATGGGACACCAATGCAGAGAAACACACCTGGTGCAGATATTCTATTCTGTTTATTAGACCTGCATCTCCCCTGTACCTCCTCAAGCCATCTGTATGTGAAGCAAGAAAGAGTTAAGGAACGGTCCATCTACACTTTTATTGGGAGGATGCTGCCGTGAGCTCCTCCCAGCTAATCACACAAACAGCAGTAAAGCAAAATAACTACACAGTTAGGGGGGACTGCATGGTTAGATTTTTGAGGAATTATTGAAACTGACCTCAGTGACCCATAATCAGAGCTGTGGCTAATGACTGCATGCCTAATTATGAATAAGCAAGCACCCTGGCTCGTAGGGGCCCCGCAACACACTTTTCTTTGCTCATTGAATTAAAGTATAAACTCCGGCCATGTGTGAGTGGTAAAGGCTTGTTAATTTTGTTGCTCTTCAAATTCACGTCTGACAACAAGACGAAGGAACATTGGGGCATCAGACGCTTTGGAAAGTAGCCACCAACCGCAGAGAAAGAGAGAAAGAGGGAAAAGACAGTATGAGGTGTGGAGAAAACAGCAGCAGGTACAAGGAGCTCAAATGAGATTAATGGCGCCTAAATAGAGCACGTAAAGGAACAGTTACAAATCTAAGAAAAGGGAAAGAAAAGACTAGGAAAAAATACAGAAAGAGCATGTAGATGAAATTCTCTTCCAGGAACAGCAGGTTAAGAGAAATTACACAGGGAGCAGTTAAGCTTGTAACACGGGGGAGAATAGAAAAGAAAATGCAGTTTTATGAAGTGTGTTTGCCTAATCCAGCTAGCACTTTTATCTTATTTCTCTATTTGCTTCTTTTATTGGTAAAGTAAGTTTCAAGTGCATGCACAGGTATGACCGAGAGAGCCAGGGTATAATAATTTGAAGCGTTTGCACCAGCGCTAATGAAGGACGAGAGTTATAGCAAAGATATGAAATGGGGAGCGATAATAAATATGTGATATGGCAATAGTGACACCAAAATAAGCCACCTATTTATAAAACTGACATGGAAGAAATACTAAAGGTTATCTTCTGAAATTGTAGCCGATGTTAAAAAGATTATCGTTGTCGGCAGGATTTGAACCTGCACGGGGAGACCCCAATGGATTTCTAGTCCATCGCCTTAACCACTCGACCACAACAACTGACTGTAAGGCGTGTGCACATAATCTGTATGCAAGTTTTCAAGGTGTCCCACAGCAAATTCCTGATATTCTGCAATGCACTTTTTAAAAATAATGTATTTTTCAGCAGGCACATTCTCTCCTAAAAACAAAAATTGCATGCGTATATCTCTAGTTTGGAATACCATAGGCTTGCATGCATACTCTCATGGGTCACTCACGTTTTTTGGACCCTATTGCACTCTGTTTTCGTGCTGCTTTTAGTATATGGCCCATATTACAGAAGTCTACCATCTTTGAGTATTTGAGGCTCCTTTGTAAGTGCTTTATATTTTTTCCTTGAAGAGCTATATAATAAAGGGGTCCGGGAAAGATTGCATTTATGGAAGATAAAAGAAGGCCCACTTGTCTCACCTAATGCTGTAGAGAAACCTGATGTTTTACTCATGTTATCCTTAGTTCGTTTTTGTTAGACCTTGCATTCTTAAGGTGGTCCCAACCCCACCTTATTGCTTTTCACCTCCGCATTTTGCTGTATCTTTTTGTTGGCCTTAGGACTCTGATCACTTTATCGCTACTAATCAGTGCTGAAGTGCACGTGCTTCTTCCTTAATCATGTGTATAATTGGAGTATACCTGACTGACAGATTTAATTTACTTGAAAGCCCCTTGTAAAGTGGTATACCATATACCCAGGGACTGATTGTGCCGCCCAAAGAAATAGCATTTCAAACCTGTCTCAAGCCTGCTACTGCAGTGCCTGTGCTGCAGTGTACTGCCACTTCGACTTGGCATTTAAAACTACTTGCCAAGCCTTAAACTCCAATTGTATTACATATCAGTAACCCCTAAGGTAGGCCCTAGGTAGTCCTAGGGGCATCATGCTATGTAAGTAAAAGGTAAGACATGTACTGTGGTAGTTTGTATGTCCTAGTAGTATCAAACAGTCTATTACATTTTTCACTACTGTGAGGTCTGCCCCTCTCATTGGTTAGCATTGGGTATTCCCTTATACTTTTTGGGGGGTAATTCCATATCAGAGAGGAGAAGCTTTATTTATTTATTGATAAATCCTATCTACTGGTGAGGTTGGATTTAATCTTACTATTGTATAAATGCCATTTTTAGAGAGTGAGCCTTTCTCTGCACTTACTGCTCTATTTGCATGAAAACCTGTCTTCAATTGATGTCTGGATTGGGCTGCGAGACAGCTACATATGTGCATTCCCTGTAGACAGCCACAACACAGGTCACTCAACTGCAACTGCATTCATCTGCATTCTGATTGGCCTGGGGGAGAGCTCCGCTCCCCTTACCGCAAATATGTTCAAGAACGATAATTTATGTCAGTAAGTACAGTATACCTACATCTTATAATCATGTGTGTTTAAATAATTTGTCGTTAGATCGTTTAAATATTGAAAAGGATCTGTTTTTAATAGACATTTTACAAAAACAACTGGTACATTTGGGAATTCTGTAAAGGAAAAACCCAACTGCCGTGACATTGCCAACCACAATGCCGTGACTCGGATTCGAACCGAGGTTGCTGCGGCCACAACGCAGAGTACTAACCACTATACGATCACGGCGAGCTACTTGGGCTCAATAACGTACAGTGACATGAAGAAATTATAATTCGGAACACTCAGGGCTACTCCTGTGATAGGCTGAATGTGTTCATTGCTTCCTCATTCCTTATACAAAGGCTTTATCTCCTCAGTGGTTGATAGGCTGAAACCGTTTCCTGGCCGACTGCTTGTGAACTGGCAGGAGTCAAAGATCACACATACACTGGTGGGCCTGTGATGGGACACCAATGCAGAGAAACACACCTGGTGCAGATATTCTATTCTGTTTATTAGACCTGCATCTCCCCTGTACCTCCTCAAGCCATCTGTATGTGAAGCAAGAAAGAGTTAAGGAACGGTCCATCTACACTTTTATTGGGAGGATGCTGCCGTGAGTTCCTCCCAGCTAATCACACAAACAGCAGTAAAGCAAAATAACTACACAGTTAGGGGGGACTGCATGGTTAGGTTTTTGAGGAATTATTGAAACTGACCTCAGTGACCCATAAACAGAGCTGTGGCTAATGACTGCATGCCTAATTATGAATAAGCAAGCACCCTGGCTCGTAGGGGCCCCGCAACACACTTTTCTTTGCTCATTGAATTAAAGTATAAACTCCGGCCATGTGTGAGTGGTAAAGGCTTGTTAATTTTGTTGCTCTTCAAATTCACGTCTGACAACAAGACGAAGGAACATTGGAGCATCAGACGCTTTGGAAAGTAGCCACCAACCGCAGAGAAAGAGAGAAAGAGGGAAAAGACAGTATGAGGTGTGGAGAAAACAGCAGCAGGTACAAGGAGCTCAAATGAGATTAATGGCGCCTAAATAGAGCACGTAAAGGAACAGTTACAAATCTAAGAAAAGGGAAAGAAAAGACTAGGAAAAAATACAGAAAGAGCATGTAGATGAAATTCTCTTCCAGGAACAGCAGGTTAAGAGAAATTACACAGGGAGCAGTTAAGCTTGTAACACGGGGGAGAATAGAAAAGAAAATGCAGTTTTATGAAGTGTGTTTGCCTAATCCAGCTAGCACTTTAATCTTATTTCTCTATTTGCTTCTTTTATTGGTAAAGTAAGTTTCAAGTGCATGCACAGGTATGACCGAGAGAGCCAGGGTATAATAATGTGAAGCGTTTGCACCAGCGCTAATGAAGGACGAGAGTTATAGCAAAGATATGAAATGGGGAGCGATAATAAATATGTGATATGGCAATAGTGACACCAAAATAAGCCACCTATTTATAAAACTGACATGGAAGAAATACTAAAGGTTATCTTCTGAAATTGTAGCCGATGTTAAAAAGATTATCGTTGTCGGCAGGATTTGAACATGCACGGGGAGACCCCAATGGATTTCTAGTCCATCGCCTTAACCACTCGACCACAACAACTGACTGTAAGGCGTGTGCACATAATCTGTATGCAAGTTTTCAAGGTGTCCCACAGCACATTCCTGATATTCTGCAATGCACTTTTTAAAAATAATGTTTTTTTCAGCAGGCACTTTCTTTCCTAAAAACAAAAATTGCATGTGTATATCTCTAGTTTGGAATACCATAGCCTTGCATGCATACTCTCATGGGTCACTCAAGTATTTTGGACCCTATTGCTCTCTGTTTTCGTGCTGCTTTTAGTATATGGCCCATATTACAGAAGTCTACCATCTTTGAGTATTTGAGGCTCCTTTGTAAGTGCTTTATATTTTTTCCTTGAAGAGCTATATAATAAAGGGGTCCGGGAAAGATTTCATTTATGGAAGATAAAAGAAGGCCCACTTGTCTCACCAAATGCTGTAGAGAAACCTGATGTTTTACTCATGTTATCCTTAGTTCGTTTTTGTTAGACCTTGCATTCTTAAGGTGGTCCCAACCCCACCTTATTGATTTTCACCTCCGCATTTTGCAGTATCTTTTTGTTGGCCTTAGGACTCTGATCACTTTATTGCTACTATTCAGTGCTGAAGTGCACGTGCTTCTTCCCTAATCATGTGTATAATTGGAGTATACCTGACTGACAGATTTAATTTACTTGAAAGCCCCTTGTAAAGTGGTATACCATATACCCAGGGACTGATTGTGCCGCCCAAAGAAATAGCATTTCAAACCTGTCTCAAGCCTGCTACTGCAGTGCCTGTGCTGCAGTGTACTGCCACTTCGACTTGGCATTTAAAACTACTTGCCAAGCCTTAAACTCCAATTTTATTACATATCAGTAACCCCTAAGGTAGGCCCTAAGTAGTCCTAGGGGCATCATGCTATGTAAGTAAAAGGTAAGACATGTACTGTTGTAGTTTGTATGTCCTAGTAGTATCAAACAGTCTATTACATTTTTCACTACTGTGAGGTCTGCCCCTCTCATAGGTTAGCATTGGGTATTCCCTTATACTTTTTGGGGGGTAATTCCATATCAGAGAGGAGAAGCTTTATTTATTTATTGATAAATCCTATCTACTGGTGAGGTTGGATTTAATCTTACTATTGTATAAATGCCATTTTTAGAGAGTGAGCATTTCTCTGCACTTACTGCTACATTTGCATGAAAACCTGTCTTCAATTGACGTCTGGATTGGGCTGCGAGACAGCTACATATGTGCATTCCCTGTAGACAGCCACAACACAGGTCACTCAACTGCAACTGCATTCATCTGCATTCTGATTGGCCTGGGGGAGAGCTCCGCTCCCCTTACCGCAAATATGTTCAAGAACGATAATTTATGTCAGTAAGTACAGTATACCTACATCTTATAATCATGTGTGTTTAAATAATTTGTTGTTAGATCGTTTAAATATTGAAAAGGATCTGTTTTTAATAGACATTTTACAAAAACAACTGGTACACTTGGGAATTCTGTAAAGGAAAAACCAAACTGCCGTGACATTGCCAACCACAATGCCGTGACTCGGATTCGAACCGAGGTTGCTGCGGCCACAACGCAGAGTACTAACCACTATACGATCACGGCGAGCTACTTGGGCTCAATAACGTACAGTGACATGAAGAAATTATAATTTGGAACACTCAGGGCTACTCCTGTGATAGGCTGAATGTGTTCATTGCTTCCTCATTCCTTATACAAAGGCTTTATCTCCTCAGTGGTTGATAGGCTGAAACCGTTTCCTGGCCGCCTGATTGTGAACTGGCAGGAGTCAAAGATCACACATACACTGGTGGGCCTGTGATGGGACACCAATGCAGAGAAACACACCTGGCGCAGATATTCTATTCTGTTTATTAGACCTGCATCTCCCCTGTACCTCCTCAAGCCATCTGTATGTGAAGCAAGAAAGAGTTAAGGAACGGTCCATCTACACTTTTATTGGGAGGATGCTGCCGTGAGCTCCTCCCAGCTAATCACACAAACAGCAGTAAAGCAAGATAACTACACAGTTAGGGGGGACTGCATGGTTAGGTTTTTGAGGAATTATTGAAACTGACCTCAGTGACCCATAATCAGAGCTGTGGCTAATGACTGCATGCCTAATTATGATGAAGCAAGAACCATGGCTCGTAGGGGCCCCACAACACACTTTTCTAAGCTCATTGAATTAAAGTATAAACTCCTGCCATGTGTGAGTGGTAAAGGCTTGTTAATTTTGTTGCTTTTCAAATTCACGTCTGACAACAAGACGAAGGAACATTGGGGCATCAGACGCTTTGGAAAGTAGCCACCAACTGCAGAGAAAGAGAGAAAGAGGGAAAAGACAGTATGAGGTGTGGAGAAAACAGCAGCAGGTACAAGGAGCTCAAATGAGATTAATGGCGCATAAATAGAGCACGTAAAGGAACAGTTCAAATCTAAGAAGGGAAAGAAAAGACTAGGAAAAAACACAGAAAGAGCTTGTAGATGAAATTCTCTTCCAGGGACAGCAGGTTAAGAGAAATTACACAGGGAGCAGTTAAGCTTGTAACACGGGGGAGAATAGAAAAGAAAATGCAGTTTTATGAAGTGTGTTTGCCTAATCCAGCTAGCACTTTTATTTTATTTCTCTATTTGCTTCTTTTATTGGTAAAGTAAGTTTCACGTGCATGCACAGGTATGACCGAGAGAGCCAGGGTATGATAATTTGAAGCGTTTGCACCAGCGCTAATGAAGGACGAGAGTTATAGCAAAGATATGAAAGGGGGAGCGATAATAAATATGTGATATGGCAATAGTGACACCAAAATAAGCCACCTATTTATAAAACTGACATGGAAGAAATACTAAAGGTTAACTTCTGAAATTGTAGCCGATGTTAAAAAGATTCTCGTTGTCGGCAGGATTCGAACCTGCGCGGGTAGACCCCAATGTTTTTCTAGTCCATCGCCTTAACCACTCGGACACAACAACTGACTGCAAGGGGTGTGCACATAATCTGTATGCAAGTTTTCAAGGTGTCCCACAGCAAATTCCTGATATTCTGCAATGCACTTTTTAAAAATAATGTTTTTTTCAGGAGGCACATTCTCACCTAAAAACAAAAATTGCATGCGTATATCTCTAGTTTGGAATACCATAGGCTTGCATGCATACTCTCATGGGTCACTCAAGTTTTTTGGACCCTATTGCACTCTGTTTTCGTGCTGCTTTTAGTATATGGCCCATATTACAGAAGTCTACCATCTTTGAGTATTTGAGGCTCCTTTGTAAGTGCTTTATATTGTTTCCTTGAAGAGCTATATAATAAAGGGGTCCGGGAAAGATTGCATTTATGGAAGATAAAAGAAGGCCCACTTGTCTCACCAAATGCTGTAGAGAAACCTGATGTTTTACTCATGTTATCCTTAGTTCGTTTTTGTTAGACCTTGCATTCTTAAGGTGGTCCCAACCCCACCTTATTGCTTTTCACCTCCGCATTTTGCTGTATCTTTTTGTTGGCCTTAGGACTCTGATCACTTTATCGCTACTAATCAGTGCTGAAGTGCACGTGCTTCTTCCCTAATCATGTGTATAATTGGAGTATACCTGACTGACAGATTTAATTTACTTGAAAGCCCCTTGTAAAGTGGTATACCATATACCCAGGGACTGATTGTGCCGCCCAAAGAAATAGCATTTCAAACCTGTCTCAAGCCTGCCACTGCAGTGCCTGTGCTGCAGTGTACTGCCACTTCGACTTGGCATTTAAAACTACTTGCCAAGCCTTAAACTCCAATTTTATTACATATCAGTAACCCCTAAGGTAGGCACTAAGTAGTCCTAGGGGCATCATGCTATGTAAGTAAAAGGTAAGACATGTACTGTGGTAGTTTGTATGTCCTAGTAGTATCAAACAGTCTATTACATTTTTCACTACTGTGAGGTCTGCCCCTCTCATTGGTTAGCATTCGGTATTCCCTTATACTTTTTGGGGGGTAATTCCATATCAGAGAGGAGAAGCTTTATTTATTTATTGATAAATCCTATCTACTGGTGAGGTTGGATCTAATCTTACTATTGTATAAATGCCATTTTTAGAGAGTGAGCATTTCTCTGCACTTACTGCTCTATTTGCATGAAAACCTGTCTTCAATTGACGTCTGGATTGGGCTGCGAGACAGCTACATATGTGCATTCCCTGTAGACAGCCACAACACAGGTCACTCAACTGCAACTGCATTCATCTGCATTCTGATTGGCCTGGGGTAGAGCCCCGCTCCCCTTACCGCAAATATGTTCAAGAACGATAATTTATGTCAGTAAGTACAGTATACCTACATCTTATAATCATGTGTGTTTAAATAATTTGTCGTTAGATCGTTTAAATATTGAAAAGGATCTGTTTTTAATAGACATTTTACAAAAACAACTGGTACATTTGGGAATTCTGTAAAGGAAAAACCCAACTGTCGTGACATTGCCAACCACAATGCCGTGACTCGGATTAAAACCGAGGTTGCTGCGGCCACAACGCAGAGTACTAACCACTATACGATCACGGCGAGCTACTTGGGCTCAATAACGTACAGTGACATGAAGAAATTATAATTCGGAACACTCAGGGCTACTCCTGTGATAGGCTAAATGTGTTCATTGCTTCCTCATTCCTTATACAAAGGCTTTATCTCCTCAGTGGTTGATAGGCTGAAACCGTTTCCTGGCCGACTGCTTGTGAACTGGCAGGAGTCAAAGATCACACATACACTGGTGGGCCTGTGATGGGACACCAATGCAGAGAAACACACCTGGTGCAGATATTCTATTCTGTTTATTAGACCTGCATCTCCCCTGTACCTCCTCAAGCCATCTGTATGTGAAGCAAGAAAGAGTTAAGGAACGGTCCATCTACACTTTTATTGGGAGGATGCTGCCGTGAGCTCCTCCCAGCTAATCACACAAACAGCAGTAAAGCAAAATAACTACACAGTTAGGGGGGACTGCATGGTTAGGTTTTTGAGGAATTATTGAAACTGACCTCAGTGACCCATAATCAGAGCTGTGGCTAATGACTGCATGCCTAATTATGATGAAGCAAGCACCATGGCTCGTAGGGGCCCCGCAACACACTTTTCTTTGCTCATTGAATTAAAGTATAAACTCCGGCCATGTGTGAGTGGTAAAGGCTTGTTAATTTTGTTGCTCTTCAAATTCACGTCTGACAACAAGACGAAGGAACATTGGGGCATCAGACGCTTTGGAAAGTAGCCACCAACCACAGAGAAAGAGAGAAAGAGGGAAAAGACAGTATGAGGTGTGGAGAAAACAGCAGCAGGTACAAGGAGCTCAAATGAGATTAATGGCGCCTAAATAGAGCACGTAAAGGAACAGTTACAAATCTAAGAAAAGGGAAAGAAAAGACTAGGAAAAAATACAGAAAGAGCATGTAGATGAAATTCTCTTCCAGGAACAGCAGGTTAAGAGAAATTACACAGGGAGCAGTTAAGCTTGTAACACGGGGGAGAATAGAAAAGAAAATGCAGTTTTATGAAGTGTGTTTGCCTAATCCAGCTAGCACTTTTATTTTATTTCTCTATTTGCTTCTTTTATTGGTAAAGTAAGTTTCAAGTGCATGCACAGGTATGACCGAGAGAGCCAGGGTATAATAATTTGAAGCGTTTGCACCAGCGCTAATGAAGGACGAGAGTTATAGCAAAGATATGAAATGGGGAGCGATAATAAATATGTGATATGGCAATAGTGACACCAAAATAAGCCACCTATTTATAAAACTGACATGGAAGAAATACTAAAGGTTATCTTCTGAAATTGTAGCCGATGTTAAAAGGATTATCGTTGTCGGCAGGATTTGAACCTGCACGGGGAGACCCCAATGGATTTCTAGTCCATCGCCTTAACCACTCGGCCACAACAACTGACTGTAAGGCGTTTGCACATAATCTGTATGCAAGTTTTCAAGGTGTCCCACAGCAAATTCCTGATATTCTGCAATGCACTTTTTAAAAATAATGTATTTTTCAGCAGGCACATTCTCTCCTAAAAACAAAAATTGCATGCGTATATCTCTAGTTTGGAATACCATAGGCTTGCATGCATACTCTCATGGGTCACTCACGTTTTTTGGACCCTATTGCACTCTGTTTTCGTGCTGCTTTTAGTATATGGCCCAAATTACAGAAGTCTACCATCTTTGAGTATTTGAGGCTCCTTTGTAAGTGCTTTATATTTTTTCCTTGAAGAGCTATATAATAAAGGGGTCCGGGAAAGATTGCATTTATGGAAGATAAAAGAAGGCCCACTTGTCTCACCAAATGCTGTAGAGAAACCTGATGTTTTACTCATGTTATCCTTAGTTCGTTTTTGTTAGACCTTGCATTCTTAAGGTGGTCCCAACCCCACCTTATTGCTTTTCACCTCCGCATTTTGCTGTATCTTTTTGTTGGCCTTAGGACTCTGATCACTTTATCGCTACTAATCAGTGCTGAAGTGCACGTGCTTCTTCCTTAATCATGTGTATAATTGGAGTATACCCGACTGACAGATTTAATTTACTTGAAAGCCCCTTGTAAAGTGGTATACCATATACCCAGGGACTGATTGTGCCGCCCAAAGAAATAGCATTTCAAACCTGTCTCAAGCCTGCTACTGCAGTGCCTGTGCTGCAGTGTACTGCCACTTCGACTTGGCATTTAAAACTACTTGTCAAGCCTTAAATTCCAATTTTTTTACATATCAGTAACCCCTAAGGTAGGCCCTAAGTAGTCCTAGGGGCTTCATGCTATGTAAGTAAAAGGTAAGACATGTACTGTGGTAGTTTGTATGTCCTAGTAGTATCAAACAGTCTATTACATTTTTCACTACTGTGAGGTCTGCCCCTCTCATTGGTTAGCATTGGGTATTCCCTTATACTTTTTGGGGGGTAATTCCATATCAGAGAGGAGAAGCTTTATTTATTTATTGATAAATCCTATCTACTGGTGAGGTTGGATTTAATCTTACTATTGTATAAATGCCATTTTTAGAGAGTGAGCATTTCTCTGCACTTACTGCTCTATTTGCATGAAAACCTGTCTTCAATTGACGTCTGGATTGGGCTGCGAGACAGCTACATATGTGCATTCCCTGTAGACAGCGTCAACACAGGTCACTCAACTGCAACTGCATTCATCTGCATTCTGATTGGCCTGGGGGAGAGCTCCGCTCCCCTTACCGCAAATATGTTCAAGAACGATAATTTATGTCAGTAAGTACAGTATACCTACATCTTATAATCATGTGTGTTTAAATAATTTGTCGTTAGATCGTTTAAATATTGAAAAGGATCTGTTTTTAATAGACATTTTACAAAAACAACTGGTACATTTGGGAATTCTGTAAAGGAAAAACCCAACTGCCGTGACATTGCCAACCACAATGCCGTGACTCGGATTCGAACCGAGGTTGCTGCGGCCACAACGCAGAGTACTAACCACTATACGATCACGGCGAGCAACTTGGGCTCAATAACGTACAGTGACATGAAGAAATTATAATTCGGAACACTCAGGGCTACTCCTGTGATAGGCTGAATGTGTTCATTGCTTCCTCATTCCTTATACAAAGGCTTTATCTCCTCAGTGGTTGATAGGCTGAAACCGTTTCCTGGCCGCCTGCTTGTGAACTGGCAGGAGTCAAAGATCACACATACACTGGTGGGCCTGTGATGGTACACCAATGCAGATAAACACACCTGGCGTAGATATTCTATTCTGTTTATTAGACCTGCATCTCCCCTGTACCTCCTCAAGCCATCTGTATGTGAAGCAAGAAAGAGTTAAGGAACGGTCCATCTACACTTTTATTGGGAGGATGATGCCGTGAGCTCCTCCCAGCTAATCACACAAACAGCAGTAAAGCAAGATAACTACACAGTTAGGGGAGACTGCATGGTTAGGTTTTTGAGGAATTATTGAAACTGACCTCAGTGACCCATAATCAGAGCTGTGGCTAATGACAGCATGCCTAATTCTGATGAAGCAAGCACCATGGCTCGTAGGGGCCCCGCAACACACTTTTCTTAGCTCATTGAATTAAAGTATAAACTCCTGCCATGTGTGAGTGGTAAAGGCTTGTTAATTTTGTTGTTTTTCAAATTCACGTCTGAAAACAAGACGAAGGAACATTGGGGCATCAGACACTTTGGAAAGTAGCCACCAACCGCAGAGAAAGAGAGAAAGAGGGAAAAGACAGTATGAGGTGTGGAGAAAACAGCAGCAGGTACAAGGAGCTCAAATTAGATTAATGGCGCATAAATAGAGCACGTAAAGGAACAGTTCAAATCTAAGAAAAGGGAAAGAAAAGACTAGGAAAAAACACAGAAAGAGCTTGTAGATGAAATTCTCTTCCAGGGACAGCAGGTTCAGAGAAATTACACAGGGAGCAGTTAAGCTTGTAACACGGGGGAGAATAGAAAAGAAAATGCAGTTTTATGAAGTGTGTTTGCCTAATCCAGCTAGCACTTTTATTTTATTTCTCTATTTGCTTCTTTTATTGGTAAAGTAAGTTTCAAGTGCATGCACAGGTATGACCGAGAGAGCCAGGGTATAATAATTTGAAGCGTTTGCACCAGCGCTAATGAAGGACGAGAGTTATAGCAAAGATATGAAAGGGGGAGCGATAATAAATATGTGATATGGCAATAGTGACACCAAAATAAGCCACCTATTTATAAAACTGACATGGAAGAAATACTAAAGGTTAACTTCTGAAATTGTAGCCGATGTTAAAAAGATTCTCGTTGTCGGCAGGATTCGAACCTGCGCGGGGAGACCCCAATGGATTTCTAGTCCATCGCCTTAACCACTCGGCTACAACAACTGACTGTAAGGCGTGTGCACATAATCTGTATGCAAGTTTTCAAGGTGTCCCACAGCACATTCCTGATATTCTGCAATGCACTTTTTAAAAATAATGTTTTTTTCAGCAGGCACATTCTCTCCTAAAAACAAAAATGCATGTGTATATCTCTAGTTTGGAATACCATAGCCTTGCATGCATACTCTCATGGGTCACTCAAGTATTTTGGACCCTATTGCTCTCTGTTTTCGTGCTGCTTTTAGTATATGGCCCATATTACAGAAGTCTACCATCTTTGAGTATTTGAGGCTCCTTTGTAAGTGCTTTATAATTTTTTCCTTGAAGAGCTATATAATAAAGGGGTCCGGGAAAGATTTCATTTATGGAAGATAAAAGAAGGCCCACTTGTCTCACCAAATGCTGTAGAGAAACCTGATGTTTTACTCATGTTATCCTTAGTTCGTTTTTGTTAGACCTTGCATTCTTAAGGTGGTCCCAACCCCACCTTATTGCTTTTCACCTCCGCATTTTGCTGTATCTTTTTGTTGGCCTTAGGACTCTGATCACTTTATCGCTACTAATCAGTGCTGAAGTGCACGTGCTTCTTCCCTAATCATGTGTATAATTGGAGTATACCTGACTGACAGATTTAATTTACTTGAAAGCCCCTTTTAGAGTGGTATACCATATACCCAGGGACTGATTGTGCCGCCCAAAGAAATAGCATTTCAAACCTGTCTCAAGCCTGCTACTGCAGTGCCTGTGCTGCAGTGTACTGCCACTTCGACTTGGCATTTAAAACTACTTGCCAAGCCTTAAACTCCAATTTTATTACATATCAGTAACCCCTAAGGTAGGCCCTAGGTAGTCCTAGGGGCATCATGCTATGTAAGTAAAAGGTAAGACATGTACTGTAGTAGTTTGTATGTCCTAGTAGTATCAAACAGTCTATTACATTTTTCACTACTGTGAGGTCTGCCCCTCTCATAGGTTAGCATTGGGTATTCCCTTATACTTTTTGGGGGGTAATTCCATATCAGAGAGGATAAGCTTTATTTATTTATTAATAAATCCTATCTACTGGTGAGGTTGGATTTAATCTTACTATTGTATAAATGCCATTTTTAGAGAGTGAGCATTTCTCTGCACTTACTGCTCTATTTGCATGAAAACCTGTCTTCAATTGACGTCTGGATTGGGCTGCGAGACAGCTACATATGTGCATTCCCTGTAGACAGCCACAACACAGGTCACTCAACTGCAACTGCATTCATCTGCATTCTGATTGGCCTGGGGGAGAGCCCCGCTCCCCTTACCGCAAATATGTTCAAGAACGATAATTTATGTCAGTAAGTACAGTATACCTACATCTTATAATCATGTGTGTTTAAATAATTTGTCGTTAGATCGTTTAAATATTGAAAAGGATCGGTTTTTAATAGACATTTTACAAAAACAACTGGTACATTTGGGAATTCTGTAAAGGAAAAACCCAACTGCCGTGACATTGCCAACCACAATGCCGTGACTCGGATTAAAACCGAGGTTGCTGCGGCCACAACGCAGAGTACTAACCACTATACGATCACGGCGAGCTACTTGGGCTCAATAACGTACAGTGACATGAAGAAATTATAATTCGGAACACTCAGGGCTACTCCTGTGATAGGCTGAATGTGTTCATTGCTTCCTCATTCCTTATAAAAAGGCTTTATCTCCTCAGTGGTTGATAGGCTGAAACCGTTTCCTGGCCGACTGCTTGTGAACTGGCAGGAGTCAAAGATCACACATACACTGGTGGGCCTGTGATGGGACACCAATGCAGAGAAACACACCTGGTGCAGATATTCTATTCTGTTTATTAGACCTGCATATCCCCTGTACCTCCTCAAGCCATCTGTATGTGAAGCAAGAAAGAGTTAAGGAACGGTCCATCTACACTTTTATTGGGAGGATGCTGCCGTGAGTTCCTCCCAGCTAATCACACAAACAGCAGTAAAGCAAAATAACTACACAGTTAGGGGGGACTGCATGGTTAGGTTTTTGAGGAATTATTGAAACTGACCTCAGTGACCCATAATCAGAGCTGTGGCTAATGACTGCATGCCTAATTATGATGAAGCAAGCACCATAGCTCGTAGGGGCCCCACAACACACTTTTCTTAGCTCATTGAATTAAAGTATAAACTTCTGCCATGTGTGAGTGGTAAAGGCTTGTTAATTTTGTTGCTTTTCAAATTCACGTCTGACAACAAGACGAAGGAACATTGGGGCATCAGACGCTTTGGAAAGTAGCCACCAACCGCAGAGAAAGAGAGAAAGAGGGAAAAGACAGTATGAGGTGTGGAGAAAACAGCAGCAGGTACAAGGAGCTCAAATGAGATTAATGGCGCCTAAATAGAGCACGTAAAGGAACAGTTACAAATCTAAGAAAAGGGAAAGAAAAGACTAGGAAAAAACACAGAAAGAGCTTGTAGATGAAATTCTCTTCCAGGAACAGCAGGTTAAGAGAAATTACACAGGGAGCAGTTAAGCTTGTAACACGGGGGAGAATAGAAAAGAAAATGCAGTTTTATGAAGTGTGTTTGCCTAATCCAGCTAGCACTTTTATTTTATTTCTCTATTTGCTTCTTTTATTGGTAAAGTAAGTTTCAAGTGCATGCACAGGTATGACCGAGAGAGCCAGGGTATAATAATTTGAAGCGTTTGCACCAGCGCTAATGAAGGACGAGAGTTATAGCAAAGATATGAAAGGGGGAGCGATAATAAATATGTGATATGGCAATAGTGACACCAAAATAAGCCACCTATTTATAAAACTGACATGGAAGAAATACTAAAGGTTAACTTCTGAAATTGTAGCCGATGTTAAAAAGATTCTCGTTGTCGGCAGGATTCAAACCTGCGCAGGGAGACCCCAATGGATTTCTAGTCCATCGCCTTAACCACTCGGCCACAACAACTGACTGCAAGGTGTGTGCACATAATCTGTATGCAAGTTTTCAAGGTGTCCCACAGCAAATTCCTGATATTCTGCAATGCACTTTTTAAAAATAAGGTTTTTTTCAGCAGGCACATTCTCTCCTAAAAACAAAAATTGCATGCATATATCTCTAGTTTGGAATACCATAGGCTTGCATGCATACTCTCATGGGTCACTCAAGTTTTTTGGACCCTATTGCTCTCTGTTTTCGTGCTGCTTTTAGTATATGGCCCATATTACAGAAGTCTACCATCTTTGAGTATTTGAGGCTCCTTTGTAAGTGCTTTATATTTTTTCCTTGAAGAGCTATATAATAAAGGGGTCCGGGAAAGATTTCATTTATGGAAGATAAAAGAAGGCCCACTTGTCTCACCAAATGCTGTAGAGAAACCTGATGTTTTACTCATGTTATCCTTAGTTCGTTTTTGTTAGACCTTGCATTCTTAAGGTGGTCCCAACCCCACCTTATTGATTTTCACCTCCGCATTTTGCTGTATCTTTTTGTTGGCCTTAGGACTCTGATCACTTTATCACTACTAATCAGTGCTGAAGTGCACGTGCTTCTTCCCTAATCATGTGTATAATTGGAGTATACCTGACTGACAGATTTAATTTACTTGAAAGCCCCTTTTAGAGTGGTATACCATATACCCAGGGACTGATTGTGCCGCCCAAAGAAATAGCATTTCAAACCTGTCTCAAGCCTGCTACTGCAGTGCCTGTGCTGCAGTGTACTGCCACTTCGACTTGGCATTTAAAACTACTTGCCAAGCCTTAAACTCCAATTTTATTACTTATCAGTAACCCCTAAGGTAGGCCCTAGGTAGTCCTAGGGGCATCATGCTATGTAAGTAAAAGGTAAGACATGTACTGTGGTAGTTTGTATGTCCTAGTAGTATCAAACAGTCTATTACATTTTTCACTACTGTGAGGTCTGCCCCTCTCATAGGTTAGCATTGGGTATTCCCTTATACTTTTTGGGGGGTAATTCCATATCAGAGAGGAGAAGCTTTATTTATTTATTAATAAATCCTATCTACTGGTGAGGTTGGATTTAATCTTACTATTGTATGAATGCCATTTTTAGAGAGTGAGCATTTCTCTGCACTTACTGCTCTATTTGCATGAAAACCTGTCTTCAATTGACGTCTGGATTGAGCTGCGAGACAGCTACATATGTGCATTCCCTATAGACAGCCACAACACAGGTCACTCAACTGCAACTGCATTCATCTGCATTCTGATTGGCCTGGGGGAGAGCCCCGCTCCCCTTACCGCAAATATGTTCAAGAACGATAATTTATGTCAGTAAGTACAGTATACCTACATCTTATAATCATGTGTGTTTAAATAATTTGTCGTTAGATCGTTTAAATATTGAAAAGGATCGGTTTTTAATAGACATTTTACAAAAACAACTGGTACATTTGGGAATTCTGTAAAGGAAAAACCCAACTGCCGTGACATTGCCAACCACAATGCCGTGACTCGGATTAAAACCGAGGTTGCTGCGGCCACAACGCAGAGTACTAACCACTATACGATCACGGCGAGCTACTTGGGCTCAATAACGTACAGTGACATGAAGAAATTATAATTCGGAACACTCAGGGCTACTCCTGTGATAGGCTGAATGTGTTCATTGCTTCCTCATTCCTTATACAAAGGCTTTATCTCCTCAGTGGTTGATAGGCTGAAACCGTTTCCTGGCCGACTGCTTGTGAACTGGCAGGAGTCAAAGATCACACATACACTGGTGGGCCTGTGATGGGACACCAATGCAGAGAAACACACCTGGTGCAGATATTCTATTCTGTTTATTAGACCTGCATCTCCCCTGTACCTCCTCAAGCCATCTGTATGTGAAGCAAGAAAGAGTTAAGGAACGGTCCATCTACACTTTTATTGGGAGGATGCTGCCGTGAGCTCCTCCCAGCTAATCACACAAACAGCAGTAAAGCAAAATAACTACACAGTTAGGGGGGACTGCATGGTTAGGTTTTTGAGGAATTATTGAAACTGACCTCAGTGACCCATAATCAGAGCTGTGGCTAATGACTGCATGCCTAATTATGAATAAGCAAGCACCCTGGCTCGTAGGGGCCCCGCAACACACTTTTCTTTGCTCATTGAATTAAAGTATAAACTCCGGCCATGTGTGAGTGGTAAAGGCTTGTTAATTTTGTTGCTCTTCAAATTCACGTCTGACAACAAGACGAAGGAACATTGGGGCATCAGACGCTTTGGAAAGTAGCCACCAACCGCAGAGAAAGAGAGAAAGAGGGAAAAGACAGTATGAGGTGTGGAGAAAACAGCAGCAGGTACAAGGAGCTCAAATGAGATTAATGGCGCCTAAATAGAGCACGTAAAGGAACAGTTACAAATCTAAGAAAAGGGAAAGAAAAGACTAGGAAAAAATACAGAAAGAGCATGTAGATGAAATTCTCTTCCAGGAACAGCAGGTTAAGAGAAATTACACAGGGAGCAGTTAAGCTTGTAACACGGGGGAGAATAGAAAAGAAAATGCAGTTTTATGAAGTGTGTTTGCCTAATCCAGCTAGCACTTTTATCTTATTTCTCTATTTGCTTCTTTTATTGGTAAAGTAAGTTTCAAGTGCATGCACAGGTATGACCGAGAGAGCCAGGGTATAATAATTTGAAGCGTTTGCACCAGCGCTAATGAAGGACGAGAGTTATAGCAAAGATATGAAATGGGGAGCGATAATAAATATGTGATATGGCAATAGTGACACCAAAATAAGCCACCTATTTATAAAACTGACATGGAAGAAATACTAAAGGTTATCTTCTGAAATTGTAGCCGATGTTAAAAAGATTATCGTTGTCGGCAGGATTTGAACCTGCACGGGGAGACCCCAATGGATTTCTAGTCCATCGCCTTAACCACTCGACCACAACAACTGACTGTAAGGCGTGTGCACATAATCTGTATGCAAGTTTTCAAGGTGTCCCACAGCAAATTCCTGATATTCTGCAATGCACTTTTTAAAAATAATGTATTTTTCAGCAGGCACATTCTCTCCTAAAAACAAAAATTGCATGCGTATATCTCTAGTTTGGAATACCATAGGCTTGCATGCATACTCTCATGGGTCACTCACGTTTTTTGGACCCTATTGCACTCTGTTTTCGTGCTGCTTTTAGTATATGGCCCATATTACAGAAGTCTACCATCTTTGAGTATTTGAGGCTCCTTTGTAAGTGCTTTATATTTTTTCCTTGAAGAGCTATATAATAAAGGGGTCCGGGAAAGATTGCATTTATGGAAGATAAAAGAAGGCCCACTTGTCTCACCTAATGCTGTAGAGAAACCTGATGTTTTACTCATGTTATCCTTAGTTCGTTTTTGTTAGACCTTGCATTCTTAAGGTGGTCCCAACCCCACCTTATTGCTTTTCACCTCCGCATTTTGCTGTATCTTTTTGTTGGCCTTAGGACTCTGATCACTTTATCGCTACTAATCAGTGCTGAAGTGCACGTGCTTCTTCCTTAATCATGTGTATAATTGGAGTATACCTGACTGACAGATTTAATTTACTTGAAAGCCCCTTGTAAAGTGGTATACCATATACCCAGGGACTGATTGTGCCGCCCAAAGAAATAGCATTTCAAACCTGTCTCAAGCCTGCTACTGCAGTGCCTGTGCTGCAGTGTACTGCCACTTCGACTTGGCATTTAAAACTACTTGCCAAGCCTTAAACTCCAATTGTATTACATATCAGTAACCCCTAAGGTAGGCCCTAGGTAGTCCTAGGGGCATCATGCTATGTAAGTAAAAGGTAAGACATGTACTGTGGTAGTTTGTATGTCCTAGTAGTATCAAACAGTCTATTACATTTTTCACTACTGTGAGGTCTGCCCCTCTCATTGGTTAGCATTGGGTATTCCCTTATACTTTTTGGGGGGTAATTCCATATCAGAGAGGAGAAGCTTTATTTATTTATTGATAAATCCTATCTACTGGTGAGGTTGGATTTAATCTTACTATTGTATAAATGCCATTTTTAGAGAGTGAGCCTTTCTCTGCACTTACTGCTCTATTTGCATGAAAACCTGTCTTCAATTGATGTCTGGATTGGGCTGCGAGACAGCTACATATGTGCATTCCCTGTAGACAGCCACAACACAGGTCACTCAACTGCAACTGCATTCATCTGCATTCTGATTGGCCTGGGGGAGAGCTCCGCTCCCCTTACCGCAAATATGTTCAAGAACGATAATTTATGTCAGTAAGTACAGTATACCTACATCTTATAATCATGTGTGTTTAAATAATTTGTCGTTAGATCGTTTAAATATTGAAAAGGATCTGTTTTTAATAGACATTTTACAAAAACAACTGGTACATTTGGGAATTCTGTAAAGGAAAAACCCAACTGCCGTGACATTGCCAACCACAATGCCGTGACTCGGATTCGAACCGAGGTTGCTGCGGCCACAACGCAGAGTACTAACCACTATACGATCACGGCGAGCAACTTGGGCTCAATAACATACAGTGACATGAAGAAATTATAATTCGGAACACTCAGGGCTACTCCTGTGATAGGCTGAATGTGTTCATTGCTTCCGCATTCCTTATACAAAGGCTTTATCTCCTCAGTGGTTGATAGGCTGAAACCGTTTCCTGGCCGCCTGCTTGTGAACTGGCAGGAGTCAAAGATCACACATACACTGGTGGGCCTGTGATGAGACACCAATGCAGATAAACACACCTGGCGCAGATATTCTATTCTGTTTATTAGACCTGCATCTCCCCTGTACCTCATCAAGCCATCTGTATGTGAAGCAAGAAAGAGTTAAGGAACGGTCCATCTACACTTTTATTGGGAGGATGCTGCCGTGAGCTCCTCCCAGCTAATCACACAAACAGCAGTAAAGCAAGATAACTACACAGTTAGGGGAGACTGCATGGTTAGGTTTTTGAGGAATTATTGAAACTGACCTCAGTGACCCATAATCAGAGCTGTGGCTAATGACAGCATGCCTAATTATGATGAAGCAAGCACCATGGCTCGTAGGGGCCCGCAACACACTTTTCTTAGCTCATTGAATTAAAGTATAAACTCCTGCCATGTGTGAGTGGTAAAGGTTTGTTAATTTTGTTGCTTTTCAAATTCACGTCTGACAACAAGACGAAGGAACATTGGGGAATCAGACACTTTGGAAAGTAGCCACCAACCGCAGAGAAAGAGAGAAAGAGGGAAAAGACAGTATGCGGTGTGGAGAAAACAGCAGCAGGTACAAGGAGCTCAAATGAGATTAATGGCGCATAAATAGAGCACGTAAAGGAACAGTTCAAATCTAAGAAAAGGGAAAGAAAAGACTAGGAAAAAACACAGAAAGAGCTTGTAGATGAAATTCTCTTCCAGGGACAGCAGGTTAAGAGAAATTACACAGGGAGCAGTTAAGCTTGTAACACGGGGGAGAATAGAAAAGAAAATGCAGTTTTATGAAGTGTGTTTGCCTAATCCAGCTAGCACTTTTATTTTATTTCTCTATTTGCTTCTTTTATTGGTAAAGTAAGTTTCAAGTGCATGCACAGGTATGACCGAGAGAGCCAGGGTATAATAATTTGAAGCGTTTGCACCAGCGCTAATGAAGGACGAGAGTTATAGCAAAGATATGAAAGGGGGAGCGATAATAAATATGTGATATGGCAATAGTGACACCAAAATAAGCCACCTATTTATAAAACTGACATGGAAGAAATACTAAAGGTTAACTTCTGAAATTGTAGCCGATGTTAAAAAGATTCTCGTTGTCGGCAGGATTCGAACCTGCGCAGGGAGAACCCAATGGTTTTCTAGTCCATTGCCTTAACCACTCGGCCACAACAACTGACTGTAAGGCGTGTGCACATAATCTGTATGCAAGTTTTCAAGGTGTCTCACAGCACATTCCTGATATTCTGCAATGCACTTTTTAAAAATAATGTTTTTTTCAGGAGGCACATTCTCTCCTAAAAACAAAAATTGCATGTGTATATCTCTAGTTTGGAATACCATAGCCTTGCATGCATACTCTCATGGGTCACTCAAGTATTTTGGACCCTATTGCTCTCTGTTTTCGTGCTGCTTTTAGTATATGGCCCATATTACAGAAGTCTACCATCTTTGAGTATTTGAGGCTCCTTTGTAAGTGCTTTATATTTTTTCCTTGAAGAGCTATATAATAAAGGGGTCCGGGAAAGATTTCATTTATGGAAGATAAAAGAAGGCCCACTTGTCTCACCAAATGCTGTAGAGAAACCTGATGTTTTACTCATGTTATCCTTAGTTCGTTTTTGTTAGACCTTGCATTCTTAAGGTGGTCCCAACCCCACCTTATTGCTTTTCACCTCCGCATTTTGCTGTATCTTTTTGTTGGCCTTAGGACTCTGATCACTTTATCGCTACTAATCAGTGCTGAAGTGCACGTGCTTCTTCCCTAATCATGTGTATAATTGGAGTATACCTGACTGACAGATTTAATTTACTTGAAAGCCCCTTTTAGAGTGGTATACCATATACCCAGGGACTGATTGTGCCGCCCAAAGAAATAGCATTTCAAACCTGTCTCAAGCCTGCTACTGCAGTGCCTGTGCTGCAGTGTACTGCCACTTCGACTTGGCATTTAAAACTACTTGCCAAGCCTTAAACTCCAATTTTATTACATATCAGTAACCCCTAAGGTAGGCCCTAGGTAGTCCTAGGGGCATCATGCTATGTAAGTAAAAGGTAAGACATGTACTGTGGTAGTTTGTATGTCCTAGTAGTATCAAACAGTCTATTACATTTTTCACTACTGTGAGGTCTGCCCTTCTCATAGGTTAGCATTGGGTATTCCCTTATACTTTTTGGGGGGTAATTCCATGTCAGAGAGGAGAAGCTTTATTTATTTATTTATTAATAAATCCTATCTACTGGTGAGGTTGGAATTAATCTTACTATTGTATAAATGCCATTTTTAGAGAGTGAGCATTTCTCTGCACTTACTGCTCTATTTGCATGAAAACCTGTCTTCAATTGACGTCTGGATTGGGCTGCGAGACAGCTACATATGTGCATTCCCTGTAGACAGCCACAACACAGGTCACTCAACTGCAACTGCATTCATCTGCATTCTGATTGGCCTGGGGGAGAGCCCCGCTCCCCTTACCGCAAATATGTTCAAGAACGATAATTTATGTCAGTAAGTACAGTATACCTACATCTTATAATCATGTGTGTTTAAATAATTTGTCGTTAGATCGTTTAAATATTGAAAAGGATCTGTTTTTAATAGACATTTTACAAAAACAACTGGTACATTTGGGAATTCTGTAAAGGAAAAACCCAACTGCAGTGACATTGCCAACCACTATGCCGTGACTCGGATTAAAACCGAGGTTGCTGCGGCCACAACGCAGAGTACTAACCACTATACGATCACGGAGAGCTACTTGGGCTCAATAACGTACAGTGACATGAAGAAATTATAATTCGGAACACTCAGGGCTACTCCTGTGATAGGCTGAATGTGTTCATTGCTTCCTCATTCCTTATACAAAGGCTTTATCTCCTCAGTGGTTGATAGGCTGAAACCGTTTCCTGGCCGACTGCTTGCGAACTGGCAGGAGTCAAAGATCACACATACACTGGTGGGCCTGTGATGGGACACCAATGCAGAGAAACACACCTGGTGCAGATATTCTATTCTGTTTATTAGACCTGCATCTCCCCTGTACCTCCTCAATCCATCTGTATGTGAAGCAAGAAAGAGTTAAGGAACGGTCCATCTACACTTTTATTGGGAGGATGCTGCCGTGAGCTCCTCCCAGCTAATCACACAAACAGCAGTAAAGCAAAATAACTACACAGTTAGGGGGGACTGCATGGTTAGGTTTTTGAGGAATTATTGAAACTGACCTCAGTGACCCATAATCAGAGCTGTGGCTAATGACTGCATGCCTAATTATGAATAAGCAAGCACCCTGGCTCGTAGGGGCCCCGCAACACACTTTTCTTTGCTCATTGAATTAAAGTATAAACTCCGGCCATGTGTGAGTGGTAAAGGCTTGTTAATTTTGTTGCTCTTCAAATTCACGTCTGACAACAAGACGAAGGAACATTGGGGCATCAGACGCTTTGGAAAGTAGCCACCAACCGCAGAGAAAGAGAGAAAGAGGGAAAAGACAGTATGAGGTGTGGAGAAAACAGCAGCAGGTACAAGGAGCTCAAATGAGATTAATGGCGCCTAAATAGAGCACGTAAAGGAACAGTTACAAATCTAAGAAAAGGGAAAGAAAAGACTAGGAAAAAATACAGAAAGAGCATGTAGATGAAATTCTCTTCCAGGAACAGCAGGTTAAGAGAAATTACACAGGGAGCAGTTAAGCTTGTAACACGGGGGAGAATAGAAAAGAAAATGCAGTTTTATGAAGTGTGTTTGCCTAATCCAGCTAGCACTTTTATCTTATTTCTCTATTTGCTTCTTTTATTGGTAAAGTAAGTTTCAAGTGCATGCACAGGTATGACCGAGAGAGCCAGGGTATAATAATTTGAAGCGTTTGCACCAGCGCTAATGAAGGACGAGAGTTATAGCAAAGATATGAAAGGGGGAGCGATAATAAATATGTGATATGGCAATAGTGACACCAAAATAAGCCACCTATTTATAAAACTGACATGGAAGAAATACTAAAGGTTATCTTCTGAAATTGTAGCCGAGGTTAAAAGGGTTATCGTTGTCGGCAGGATTTGAACCTGCACGGGGAGACCCCAATGGAGTTCTAGTCCATCGCCTTAACCACTCGACCACAACAACTGACTGTAAGGCGTGTGCACATAATCTGTATGCAAGTTTTCAAGGTGTCCCACAGCAAATTCCTGATATTCTGCAATGCACTTTTTAAAAATAATGTATTTTTCAGCAGGCACATTCTCTCCTAAAAACAAAAATTGCATGCGTATATCTCTAGTTTGGAATACCATAGGCTTGCATGCATACTCTCATGGGTCACTCACGTTTTTTGGACCCTATTGCACTCTGTTTTCGTGCTGCTTTTAGTATATGGCCCATATTACAGAAGTCTACCATCTTTGAGTATTTGAGGCTCCTTTGTAAGTGCTTTATATTTTTTCCTTGAAGAGCTATATAATAAAGGGGTCCGGGAAAGATTGCATTTATGGAAGATAAAAGAAGGCCCACTTGTCTCACCAAATGCTGTAGAGAAACCTGATGTTTTACTCATGTTATCCTTAGTTCGTTTTTGTTAGACCTTGCATTCTTAAGGTGGTCCCAACCCCACCTTATTGCTTTTCACCTCCGCATTTTGCTGTATCTTTTTGTTGGCCTTAGGACTCTGATCACTTTATCGCTACTAATCAGTGCTGAAGTGCACGTGCTTCTTCCTTAATCATGTGTATAATTGGAGTATACCTGACTGACAGATTTAATTTACTTGAAAGCCCCTTGTAAAGTGGTATACCATATACCCAGGGACTGATTGTGCCGCCCAAAGAAATAGCATTTCAAACCTGTCTCAAGCCTGCTACTGCAGTGCCTGTGCTGCAGTGTACTGCCACTTCGACTTGGCATTTAAAACTACTTGCCAAGCCTTAAACTCCAATTTTATTACATATCAGTAACCCCTAAGGTAGGCCCTAGGTAGTCCGAGGGGCATCATGCTATGTAAGTAAAAGGTAAGACATGTACTGTGGTAGTTTGTATGTCCTAGTAGTATCAAACAGTCTATTACATTTTTCACTACTGTGAGGTCTGCCCCTCTCATTGGTTAGCATTGGGTATTCCCTTATACTTTTTGGGGGGTAATTCCATATCAGAGAGGAGAAGCTTTATTTATTTATTGATAAATCCTATCTACTGGTGAGGTTGGATTTAATCTTACTATTGTATAAATGCCATTTTTAGAGAGTGAGCATTTCTCTGCACTTACTGCTCTATTTGCATGAAAACCTGTCTTCAATTGACGTCTGGATTGGGCTGCGAGACAGCTACATATGTGCATTCCCTGTAGACAGCCACAACACAGGTCACTCAACTGCAACTGCATTCATCTGCATTCTGATTGGCCTGGGGGAGAGCTCCGCTCCCCTTACCGCAATTATGTTCAAGAACGATAATTTATGTCAGTAAGTACAGTATACCTACATCTTATAATCATGTGTGTTTAAATAATTTGTCGTTAGATCGTTTAAATATTGAAAAGGATCTGTTTTTAATAGACATTTTACAAAAACAACTGGTACATTTGGGAATTCTGTAAAGGAAAAACCCAACTGCCGTGACATTGCCAACCACAATGCCGTGACTCGGATTCGAACCGAGGTTGCTGCGGCCACAACGCAGAGTACTAACCACTATACGATCACGGCGAGCAACTTGGGCTCAATAACGTACAGTGACATGAAGAAATTATAATTCGGAACACTCAGGGCTACTCCTGTGATAGGCTGAATGTGTTCATTGCTTCCTCATTCCTTATACAAAGGCTTTATCTCCTCAGTGGTTGATAGGCTGAAACCGTTTCCTGGCCGCCTGCTTGTGAACTGGCAGGAGTCAAAGATCACACATACACTGGTGGGCCTGTGATGGGACACCAATGCAGATAAACACACCTGGCGCAGATATTCTATTCTGTTTATTAGACCTGCATCTCCCCTGTACCTCCTCAAGCCATCTGTATGTGAAGCAAGAAAGAGTTAAGGAACGGTCCATCTACACTTTTATTGGGAGGATGCTACCGTGAGCTCCTCCCAGCTAATCACACAAACAGCAGTAAAGCAAGATAACTACACAGTTAGGGGAGACTGCATGGTTAGGTTTTTGAGGAATTATTGAAACTGACCTCAGTGACCCATAATCAGAGCTGTGGCTAATGACAGCATGCCTAATTATGATGAAGCAAGCACCATGGCTCGTAGGGGCCCCGCAACACACTTTTCTTAGCTCATTGAATTAAAGTATAAACTCCTGCCATGTGTGAGTGGTAAAGGCTTGTTAATTTTGTTGCTTTTCAAATTCACGTCTGACAACAAGACGAAGGAACATTGGGGCATCAGACACTTTGGAAAGTAGCCACCAATCGCAGAGAAAGAGAGAAAGAGGGAAAAGACAGTATGCGGTGTGGAGAAAACAGCAGCAGGTACAAGGAGCTCAAATGAGATTAATGGCGCATAAATAGAGCACGTAAAGGAACAGTTCAAATCTAAGAAAAGGGAAATAAAAGACTAGGAAAAAACACAGAAAGAGCTTGTAGATGAAATTCTCTTCCAGGGACAGCAGGTTAAGAGAAATTACACAGGGAGCAGTTAAGCTTGTAACACGGGGGAGAATAGAAAAGAAAATGCAGTTTTATGAAGTGTGTTTGCCTAATCCAGCTAGCACTTTTATTTTATTTCTCTATTTGCTTCTTTTATTGGTAAAGTAAGTTTCAAGTGCATGCACAGGTATGACCGAGAGAGCCAGGGTATAATAATTTGAAGCGTTTGCACCAGCGCTAATGAAGGACGAGAGTTATAGCAAAGATATGAAAGGGGGAGCGATAATAAATATGTGATATGGCAATAGTGACACCAAAATAAGCCACCTATTTATAAAACTGACATGGAAGAAATACTAAAGGTTAACTTCTGAAATTGTAGCCGATGTTAAAAAGATTCTCATTGTCGGCAGGAATCGAACCTGCGCGGGGAGACCCCAATGGATTTCTAGTCCATCGCCTTAACCACTCGGCCACAACAACTGACTGTAAGGCGTTTGCACATAATCTGTATGCAAGTTTTCAAGGTGTCCCACAGCACATTCCTGATATTCTGCAATGCACTTTTTAAAAATGATGTTTTTTTCAGCAGGCACATTCTCTCGTAAAAACAAAAATTGCATGTGTATATCTCTAGTTTGGAATACCATAGCCTTGCATGCATACTCTCATGGGTCACTCAAGTATTTTGGACCCTATTGCTCTCTGTTTTCGTGCTGCTTTTAGTATATGGCCCATATTACAGAAGTCTACCATCTTTGAGTATTTGAGGCTCCTTTGTAAGTGCTTTATATTTTTTCCTTGAAGAGCTATATAATAAAGGGGTCCGGGAAAGATTGCATTTATGGAAGATAAAAGAAGGCCCACTTGTCTCACCAAATGCTGTAGAGAAACCTGATGTTTTACTCATGTTATCCTTAGTTCGTTTTTGTTAGACCTTGCATTCTTAAGGTGGTCCCAACCCCACCTTATTGCTTTTCACCTCCGCATTTTGCTGTATCTTTTTGTTGGCCTTAGGACTCTGATCACTTTATCGCTACTAATCAGTGCTGAAGTGCACGTGCTTCTTCCCTAATCATGTGTATAATTGGAGTATACCTGACTGACAGATTTAATTTACTTGAAAGCCCCTTTTAGAGTGGTATACCATATACCCAGGGACTGATTGTGCCGCCCAAAGAAATAGCATTTCAAACCTGTCTCAAGCCTGCTACTGCAGTGCCTGTGCTGCAGTGTACTGCCACTTCGACTTGGCATTTAAAACTACTTGCCAAGCCTTAAACTCCAATTTTATTACATATCAGTAAGCCCTAAGGTAGGCCCTAGGTAGTCCTAGCGGCATCATGCTATGTAAGTAAAAGGTAAGACATGTACTGTGGTAGTTTGTATGTCCTAGTAGTATCAAACAGTCTATTACATTTTTCACTACTGTGAGGTCTGCCCCTCTCATAGGTTAGCATTGGGTATTCCCTTATACTTTTTGGAGGGTAATTCCATATCAGAGAGGAGAAGCTTTATTTATTTATTGATAAATCCTATCTACTGGTGAGGTTGGATTTAATCTTACTATTGTATAAATGCCATTTTTAGAGAGTGAGCATTTCTCTGCACTTACTGCTCTATTTGCATGAAAACCTGTCTTCAATTGACGTCTGGATTGGGCTGCGAGACAGCTACATATGTGCATTCCCTGTAGACAGCCACAACACAGGTCACTCAACTGCAACTGCATTCATCTGCATTCTGATTGGCCTGGGGGAGAGCTCCGCTCCCCTTACCGCAAATATGTTCAAGAACGATAATTTATGTCAGTAAGTACAGTATACCTACATCTTATAATCATGTGTGTTTAAATAATTTGTCGTTGGATCGTTTAAATATTGAAAAGGATCTGTTTTTAATAGACATTTTACAAAAACCACTGGTACATTTGGGAATTCTGTAAAGGAAAAACCCAACTGCCGTGACATTGCCAACCACAATGCCGTGACTCGGATTCGAACCGAGGTTGCTGCGGCCACAACGCAGAGTACTAACCTCTATACGATCACGGCGAGCTACTTGAGCTCAATAACGTAGAGTGACATGAAGAAATTATAATTCGGAACACTCAGGGCTACTCCTGTGATAGGCTGAATGTGTTCATTGCTTCCTCATTCCTTATACAAAGGCTTTATCTCCTCAGTGGTTGATAGGCTGAAACCGTTTCCTGGCCGCCTGCTTGTGAACTGGCAGGAGTCAAAGATCACACATACACTGGTGGGCCTGTGATGGGACACCAATGCAGAGAAACACACCTGGCGCAGATATCCTATTCTGTTTATTAGACCTGCATCTCCCCTGTACCTCCTCAAGCCATCTGTATGTGAAGCAAGAAAGAGTTAAGGAACGGTCCATCTACACTTTTATTGGGAGGATGCTGCCATGAGCTCCTCCCAGCTAATCACACAAACAGCATTAAAGCAAAATACCTACACAGTTAAGGGGGGACTGCATGGTTAGGTTTTTGAGGAATTATTGAAACTGACCTCAGTGACCCATAATCAGAGCTGTGGCTAATGACTGCATGCCTAATTATGATAAAGCAAGCACCATGGCTCGTAGGGGCCCCGCAACACACTTTTCTTAGCTCATTGAATTAAAGTATAAACTCCGGCCATGTGTGAGTTGTAAAGGCTTGTTAATTTTGTTGCTTTTCAAATTCACGTCTGACAACAAGATGAAGGAACATTGGGGCATCAGACGCTTTGGAAAGTAGCCACCAACCGCAGAGAAAGAGAGAAAGAGGGAAAAGACAGTATGAGGTGTGGAGAAAACAGCAGCATGTACAAGGAGCTCAAATGAGATTAATGGCGCCTAAATAGAGCACGTAAAGGAACAGTTACAAATCTAAGAAAAGGGAAAGAAAAGACTAGGAAAAAATACAGAAAGAGCTTGTAGATGAAAATCTCTTCCAGGAACAGCATGTTAAGAGAAATTACACAGGGAGCAGTTAAGCTTGTAACACGGGGGAGAATAGAAAAGAAAATGCAGTTTTATGAAGTGTGTTTGCCTAATCCAGCTAGCACTTTTATTTTATTTCTCTATTTGCTTCTTTTATTGGTAAAGTAAGTTTCAAGTGCATGCACAGGTATGACAGAGAGAGCCAGGGTATAATAATTTGAAGCGTTTGCACCAGCGCTAATGAAGGACGAGAGTTATAGCAAAGATATGAAAGGGGGAGCGATAATAAATATGTGATATGGCAATAGTGACACCAAAATAAGCCACCTATTTATAAAACTGACATGGAAGAAATACTAAAGGTTATCTTCTGAAATTGTAGCCAATGTTAAAAAGATTCTCGTTGTCGGAAGGATTCAAACCTGCGCTGGGAGACCCCAATGGATTTCTAGTCCATCGCCTTAACCACTCGGCCACAACAACTGACTGTAAGGCGTGTGCACATAATCTGTATGCAAGTTTTCAAGGTTTCCCACAGCAAATTTCTGATATTCTGCAATGCACTTTTTAAAAATAATGTATTTTTCAGCAGGCACATTCTCTCCTAAAAACAAAAATTGCATGCGTATATCTCTAGTTTGGAATACCATAGGCTTGCATGCATACTCCCATGGGTCACTCAAGTTTTTTGGACCCTATTGCACTCTGTTTTCGTGCTGCTTTTAGTATATCGCCCATCTTACAGAAGTCTACCATCTTTGAGTATTTGAGGCTCCTTTGTAAGTGCTTTATATTTTTTCCTTGAAGAGCTATATAATAAAGGGGTCCGGGAAAGATTGCATTTATGGAAGATAAAAGAAGGCCCACTTGTCTCACCAAATGCTGTAGAGAAACCTGATGTTTTACTCATGTTATCCTTAGTTCGTTTTTGTTAGACCTTGCATTCTTAAGGTGGTCCCAACCCCACCTTATTGCTTTTCACCTCCGCATTTTGCTGTATCTTTTTGTTGGCCTTAGGACTCTGATCACTTTATCGCTACTAATCAGTGCTGAAGTGCACATGCTTCTTCCTTAATCATGTGTATAATTGGAGTATACCTGACTGACAGATTTAATTTACTTGAAAGCCCCTTGTAAAGTGGTATACCATATACCCAGGGACTGATTGTGCCGCCCAAAGAAATAGCATTTCAAACCTGTCTCAAGCCTGCTACTGCAGTGCCTGTGCTGCAGTGTACTGCCACTTCGACTTGGCATTTAAAACTACTTGCCAAGCCTTAAACTCCAATTTTATTACATATCAGTAACCCCTAAGGTAGGCCCTAAGTAGTCCTAGGGGCTTCATGCTATGTAAGTAAAAGGTAAGTTATGTACTGTGGTAGTTTGTATGTCCTAGTAGTATCAAACAGTCTATTACATTTTTCACTACTGTGAGGTCTGCCCCTCTCATTGGTTAGCATTGGGTATTCCCTTATACTTTTTGGGGGGTAATTCCACATCAGAGAGGAGAAGCTTTATTTATTTATTGATAAATCCTATCTACTGGTGAGGTTGGATTTAATCTTACTATTGTATAAATGCCATTTTTAGAGAGTGAGCATTTCTCTGCACTTACTGCTCTATTTGCATGAAAACCTGTCTTCAATTGACGTCTGGATTGGGCTGCGAGACAGCTACATAAGTGCATTCCCTGTAGACAGCCACAACACAGGTCACTCAACTGCAACTGCATTCATCTGCATTCTGATTGGCCTGGGGGAGAGCTCCGCTCCCCTTACCGCAAATATGTTCAAGAACGATAATTTATGTCAGTAAGTACAGTATACCTACATCTTATAATCATGTGTGTTTAAATAATTTGTCGTTAGATCGTTTAAATATTGAAAAGGATCTGTTTTTAATAGACATTTTACAAAAACAACTGGTACATTTGGGAATTCTGTAAAGGAAAAACCCAACTGCCGTGACATTGCCAACCACAATGCCGTGACTCGGATTCGAACCGAGGTTGCTGCGGCCACAACGCAGAGTACTAACCACTATACGATCACGGCGAGCAACTTGGGCTCAATAACGTACAGTGACATGAAGAAATTATAATTCGGAACACTCAGGGCTACTCCTGTGATAGGCTGAATGTGTTCATTGCTTCCTCATTCCTTATACAAAGGCTTTATCTCCTCAGTGGTTGATAGGCTGAAACCGTTTCCTGGCCGCCTGCTTGTGAACTGGCAGGAGTCAAAGATCACACATACACTGGTGGGCCTGTGATGGGACACCAATGCAGATAAACACACCTGGCGCAGATATTCTATTCTGTTTATTAGACCTGCATCTCCCCTGTACCTCCTCAAGCCATCTGTATGTGAAGCAAGAAAGAGTTAAGGAACGGTCCATCTACACTTTTATTGGGAGGATGCTGCCGTGAGCTCCTCCCAGCTAATCACACAAACAGCAGTAAAGCAAGATAACTAAACAGTTAGGGGAGACTGCATGGTAAGGTTTTTGAGGAATTATTGAAACTGACCTCAGTGACCCATAATCAGAGCTGTGGCTAATGACAGCATGCCTAATTATGATGAAGCAAGCACCATGGCTCGTAGGGGCCCCGCAACACACTTTTCTTATCTCATTGAATTAAAGTATAAACTCCTGCCATGTGTGAGTGGTAAAGGCTTGTTAATTTTGTTGCTTTTCAAATTCACGTCTGACAACAAGACGAAGGAACATTGGGGCATCAGACGCTTTGGAAAGTAGCCACCAACCGCAGAGAAAGAGAGAAAGAGGGAAAAGACAGTATGAGGTGTGGAGAAAATAGCAGCAGGTACAAGGAGCTCAAATGAGATTAATGGCGCATAAATAGAGCACGTAAAGGAACAGTTCAAATCTAAGAAAAGGGAAAGAAAAGACTAGGAAAAAACACAGAAAGAGCTTGTAGATGAAATTCTCTTCCAGGGACAGTAGGTTAAGAGAAATTACACAGGGAGCAGTTAAGCTTGTAACACGGGGGAGAATAGAAAAGAAAATGCAGTTTTATGAAGTGTGTTTGCCTAATCCAGCTAGCACTTTTATATTATTTCTCTATTTGCTTCTTTTATTGGTAAAGTAAGTTTCAAGTGCATGCACAGGTATGACCGAGAGAGCCAGGGTATAATAATTTGAAGCGTTTGCACCAGCGCTAATGAAGGACGAGAGTTATAGCAAAGATATGAAAGGGGGAGCGATAATAAATATGTGATATGGCAATAGTGACACCAAAATAAGCCACCTATTTATAAAACTGACATGGAAGAAATACTAAAGGTTAACTTCTGAAATTGTAGCCGATGTTAAAAAGATTCTCATTGTCGGCAGGATTCGAACCTGCGCGGGGAGACCCCAATGGATTTCTTGTCCATAACCTTAACCACTCGGCCACAACAACTGACTCTAAGGTGTGTGCACATAATCTGTATGCAAGTTTTCAAGGTGTCCCACAGCACATTCCTGATATTCTGCAATGCACTTTTTAAAAATAATGTTTTTTTCAGCAGGCACATTCTCCCCTAAAAACAAAAATTGCATGCGTATATCTCTAGTTTGGAATACCATAGGCTTGCATGCATACTCTCATGGGTCACTCAAGTTTTTTGGACCCTATTGCACTCTGTTTTCGTGCTGCTTTTAGTATATGGCCCATATTACAGAAGTCTACCATTTTTGAGTATTTGAGTCTCCTTTGTAAGTGCTTTATATTTTTTCCTTGAAGAGCTACATAATAAAGGGGTCCGGGAAAGATTGCATTTATGGAAGATAAAAGAATGCCCACTTGTCTCACCAAATGCTGTAGAGAAACCTGATGTTTTACTCATGTTATCCTTAGTTCGTTTTTGTTAGACTTTGCATTCTTAAGGTGGTCCCAACCCCACCTTATTGCTTTTCACCTCCGCATTTTGCTGTATCTTTTTGTTGGCCTTAGGACTCTGATCACTTTATCGCTACTAATCAGTGCTGAAGTGCACGTGCTTCTTCCCTAATCATGTGTATAATTGGAGTATACCTGACTGACAGATTTAATTTACTTGAAAGCCCCTTGTAGAGTGGTATACCATATACCCAGGGACTGATTGTGCCGCCCAAAGAAATAGCATTTCAAACCTGTCTCAAGCCTGCTACTGCAGTGCCTGTGCTGCAGTGTACTGCCACTTCGACTTGGCATTTAAAACTACTTGCCAAGCCTTAAACTCCAATTTTATTACATATCAGTAACCCCTAAGGTAGGCCCTAGGTAGTCCTAGGGGCATCATGCTATGTAAGTAAAAGGTAAGACATGTACTGTGGTAGTTTGTATGTCCTAGTAGTATCAAACAGTCTATTACATTTTTCACTACTGTGAGGTCTGCCCCTCTCATAGGTTAGCATTGGGTATTCCCGTATACTTTTTGGAGGGTAATTCCATATCAGAGAGGAGAAGCTTTATTTATTTATTGATAAATCCTATCTACTGGTGAGGTTGGATTTAATCTTACTATTGTATAAATGCCATTTTTAGAGAGTGAGCATTTCTCTGCACTTACTGCTCTATTTGCATGAAAACCTGTCTTCAATTGACGTCTGGATTGGGCTGCGAGACAGCTACATATGTGCATTCCCTGTAGACAGCCACAACACAGGTCACTCAACTGCAACTGCATTCATCTGCATTCTGATTGGCCTGGGGGAGAGCTCCGCTCCCCTTACCGCAAATATGTTCAAGAACGATAATTTATGTCAGTAAGTACAGTATACCTACATCTTATAATCATGTGTGTTTAAATAATTTGTCGTTGGATCGTTTAAATATTGAAAAGGATCTGTTTTTAATAGACATTTTACAAAAACCACTGGTACATTTGGGAATTCTGTAAAGGAAAAACCCAACTGCCGTGACATTGCCAACCACAATGCCGTGACTCGGATTCGAACCGAGGTTGCTGCGGCCACAACGCAGAGTACTAACCTCTATACGATCACGGCGAGCTACTTGAGCTCAATAACGTAGAGTGACATGAAGAAATTATAATTCGGAACACTCAGGGCTACTCCTGTGATAGGCTGAATGTGTTCATTGCTTCCTCATTCCTTATACAAAGGCTTTATCTCCTCAGTGGTTGATAGGCTGAAACCGTTTCCTGGCCGCCTGCTTGTGAACTGGCAGGAGTCAAAGATCACACATACACTGGTGGGCCTGTGATGGGACACCAATGCAGAGAAACACACCTGGCGCAGATATCCTATTCTGTTTATTAGACCTGCATCTCCCCTGTACCTCCTCAAGCCATCTGTATGTGAAGCAAGAAAGAGTTAAGGAACGGTCCATCTACACTTTTATTGGGAGGATGCTGCCGTGAGCTCCTCCCAGCTAATCACACAAACAGCATTAAAGCAAAATACCTACACAGTTAAGGGGGGACTGCATGGTTAGGTTTTTGAGGAATTATTGAAACTGACCTCAGTGACCCATAATCAGAGCTGTGGCTAATGACTGCATGCCTAATTATGATAAAGCAAGCACCATGGCTCGTAGGGGCCCCGCAACACACTTTTCTTAGCTCATTGAATTAAAGTATAAACTCCGGCCATGTGTGAGTTGTAAAGGCTTGTTAATTTTGTTGCTTTTCAAATTCACGTCTGACAACAAGATGAAGGAACATTGGGGCATCAGACGCTTTGGAAAGTAGCCACCAACCGCAGAGAAAGAGAGAAAGAGGGAAAAGACAGTATGAGGTGTGGAGAAAACAGCAGCATGTACAAGGAGCTCAAATGAGATTAATGGCGCCTAAATAGAGCACGTAAAGGAACAGTTACAAATCTAAGAAAAGGGAAAGAAAAGACTAGGAAAAAATACAGAAAGAGCTTGTAGATGAAAATCTCTTCCAGGAACAGCATGTTAAGAGAAATTACACAGGGAGCAGTTAAGCTTGTAACACGGGGGAGAATAGAAAAGAAAATGCAGTTTTATGAAGTGTGTTTGCCTAATCCAGCTAGCACTTTTATTTTATTTCTCTATTTGCTTCTTTTATTGGTAAAGTAAGTTTCAAGTGCATGCACAGGTATGACAGAGAGAGCCAGGGTATAATAATTTGAAGCGTTTGCACCAGCGCTAATGAAGGACGAGAGTTATAGCAAAGATATGAAAGGGGGAGCGATAATAAATATGTGATATGGCAATAGTGACACCAAAATAAGCCACCTATTTATAAAACTGACATGGAAGAAATACTAAAGGTTATCTTCTGAAATTGTAGCCGATGTTAAAAAGATTCTCGTTGTCGGAAGGATTCAAACCTGCGCCGGGAGACCCCAATGGATTTCTAGTCCATCGCCTTAACCACTCGGCCACAACAACTGACTGTAAGGCGTGTGCACATAATCTGTATGCAAGTTTTCAAGGTTTCCCACAGCAAATTTCTGATATTCTGCAATGCACTTTTTAAAAATAATGTATTTTTCAGCAGGCACATTCTCTCCTAAAAACAAAAATTGCATGCGTATATCTCTATTTTGGAATACCATAGGCTTGCATGCATACTCCCATGGGTCACTCAAGTTTTTTGGACCCTATTGCACTCTGTTTTCGTGCTGCTTTTAGTATATCGCCCATCTTACAGAAGTCTACCATCTTTGAGTATTTGAGGCTCCTTTGTAAGTGCTTTATATTTTTTCCTTGAAGAGCTATATAATAAAGGGGTCCGGGAAAGATTGCATTTATGGAAGATAAAAGAAGGCCCACTTGTCTCACCAAATGCTGTAGAGAAACCTGATGTTTTACTCATGTTATCCTTAGTTCGTTTTTGTTAGACCTTGCATTCTTAAGGTGGTCCCAACCCCACCTTATTGCTTTTCACCTCCGCATTTTGCTGTATCTTTTTGTTGGCCTTAGGACTCTGATCACTTTATCGCTACTAATCAGTGCTGAAGTACACATGCTTCTTCCTTAATCATGTGTATAATTGGAGTATACCTGACTGACAGATTTAATTTACTTGAAAGCCCCTTGTAAAGTGGTATACCATATACCCAGGGACTGATTGTGCCGCCCAAAGAAATAGCATTTCAAACCTGTCTCAAGCCTGCTACTGCAGTGCCTGTGCTGCAGTGTACTGCCACTTCGACTTGGCATTTAAAACTACTTGCCAAGCCTTAAACTCCAATTTTATTACATATCAGTAACCCCTAAGGTAGGCCCTAGGTAGTCCTAGGGGCATCATGCTATGTAAGTAAAAGGTAAGACATGTACTGTGGTAGTTTGTATGTCCTAGTAGTATCAAACAGTCTATTACATTTTTCACTACTGTGAGGTCTGCCCATCTCATAGGTTAGCATTGGGTATTCCCTTATACTTTTTGGGGGGTAATTCCATATCAGAGAGGAGAAGCTTTATTTATTTATTGATAAATCCTATCTACTGGTGAGGTTGGATTTAATCTTACTATTGTATAAATGCCATTTTTAGAGAGTGAGCATTTCTCTGCACTTACTGCTCTATTTGCATGAAAACCTGTCTTCAATTGACGTCTGGATTGGGCTGCGAGACAGCTACATATGTGCATTCCCTGTAGACAGCCACAACACAGGTCACTCAACTGCAACTGCATTCATCTGCATTCTGATTGGCCTGGGGGAGAGCTCCGCTCCCCTTACCGCAAATATGTTCAAGAACGATAATTTATGTCAGTAAGTACAGTATACCTACATCTTATAATCATGTGTGTTTAAATAATTTGTCGTTAGATCGTTTAAATATTGAAAAGGATCTGTTTTTAATAGACATTTTACAAAAACAACTGGTACATTTGGGAATTCTGTAAAGGAAAAACCCAACTGCCGTGACATTGCCAACCACAATGCCGTGACTCGGATTCGAACCGAGGTTGCTGCGGCCACAACGCAGAGTACTAACCACTATATGATCACGGCGAGCAACTTGGGCTCAATAACGTACAGTGACATGAAGAAATTATAATTCGGAACACTCAGGGCTACTCCTGTGATAGGCTGAATGTGTTCATTGCTTCCTCATTCCTTATACAAAGGCTTTATCTCCTCAGTGGTTGATAGGCTGAAACCGTTTCCTGGCCGCCTGCTTGTGAACTGGCAGGAGTCAAAGATCACACATACACTGGTGGGCCTGTGATGGGACACCAATGCAGATAAACACACCTGGCGCAGATATTCTATTCTGTTTATTAGACCTGCATCTCCCCTGTACCTCCTCAAGCCATCTGTATGTGAAGCAAGAAAGAGTTAAGGAACGGTCCATCTACACTTTTATTGGGAGGATGCTGCCGTGAGCTCCTCCCAGCTAATCACACAAACAGCAGTAAAGCAAGATAACTAAACAGTTAGGGGAGACTGCATGGTAAGGTTTTTGAGGAATTATTGAAACTGACCTCAGTGACCCATAATCAGAGCTGTGGCTAATGACAGCATGCCTAATTATGATGAAGCAAGCACCATGGCTCGTAGGGGCCCCGCAACACACTTTTCTTATCTCATTGAATTAAAGTATAAACTCCTGCCATGTGTGAGTGGTAAAGGCTTGTTAATTTTGTTGCTTTTCAAATTCACGTCTGACAACAAGACGAAGGAACATTGGGGCATCAGACGCTTTGGAAAGTAGCCACCAACCGCAGAGAAAGAGAGAAAGAGGGAAAAGACAGTATGAGGTGTGGAGAAAGTAGCAGCAGGTACAAGGAGCTCAAATGAGATTAATGGCGCATAAATAGAGCACGTAAAGGAACAGTTCAAATCTAAGAAAAGGGAAAGAAAAGACTAGGAAAAAACACAGAAAGAGCTTGTAGATGAAATTCTCTTCCAGGGACAGTAGGTTAAGAGAAATTACACAGGGAGCAGTTAAGCTTGTAACACGGGGGAGAATAGAAAAGAAAATGCAGTTTTATGAAGTGTGTTTGCCTAATCCAGCTAGCACTTTTATTTTATTTCTCTATTTGCTTCTTTTATTGGTAAAGTAAGTTTCAAGTGCATGCACAGGTATGACCGAGAGAGCCAGGGTATAATAATTTGAAGCGTTTGCACCAGCGCTAATGAAGGACGAGAGTTATAGCAAAGATATGAAAGGGGGAGCGATAATAAATATGTGATATGGCAATAGTGACACCAAAATAAGCCACCTATTTATAAAACTGACATGGAAGAAATACTAAAGGTTAACTTCTGAAATTGTAGCCGATGTTAAAAAGATTCTCGTTGTCGGCAGGATTCGAACCTGCGCGGGGAGACCCCAATGGATTTCTAGTCCATCGCCTTAACCACTCGGCTACAACAACTGACTGTAAGGCGTGTGCACATAATCCGTATGCAAGTTTTCAAGGTGTCCCACAGCACATTCCTGATATTCTGCAATGCACTTTTTAAAAATAATGTTTTTTTCAGCAGGCACATTCTCTCCTAAAAACAAAAATGCATGTGTATATCTCTAGTTTGGAATACCATAGCCTTGCATGCATACTCTCATGGGTCACTCAAGTATTTTGGACCCTATTGCTCTCTGTTTTCGTGCTGCTTTTAGTATATGGCCCATATTACAGAAGTCTACCATCTTTGAGTATTTGAGGCTCCTTTGTAAGTGCTTTATATTTTTTCCTTGAAGAGCTATATAATAAAGGGGTCCGGGAAAGATTTCATTTATGGAAGATAAAAGAAGGCCCACTTGTCTCACCAAATGCTGTAGAGAAACCTGATGTTTTACTCATGTTATCCTTAGTTCGTTTTTGTTAGACCTTGCATTCTTAAGGTGGTCCCAACCCCACCTTATTGCTTTTCACCTCCGCATTTTGCTGTATCTTTTTGTTGGCCTTAGGACTCTGATCACTTTATCGCTACTAATCAGTGCTGAAGTGCACGTGCTTCTTCCCTAATCATGTGTATAATTGGAGTATACCTGACTGACAGATTTAATTTACTTGAAAGCCCCTTTTAGAGTGGTATACCATATACCCAGGGACTGATTGTGCCGCCCAAAGAAATAGCATTTCAAACCTGTCTCAAGCCTGCTACTGCAGTGCCTGTGCTGCAGTGTACTGCCACTTCGACTTGGCATTTAAAACTACTTGCCAAGCCTTAAACTCCAATTTTATTACATATCAGTAACCCCTAAGGTAGGTCCTAGGTAGTCCTAGGGGCATCATGCTATGTAAGTAAAAGGTAAGACATGTACTGTAGTAGTTTGTATGTCCTAGTAGTATCAAACAGTCTATTACATTTTTCACTACTGTGAGGTCTGCCCCTCTCATAGGTTAGCATTGGGTATTCCCTTATACTTTTTGGGGGGTAATTCCATATCAGAGAGGAGAAGCTTTATTTATTTATTAATAAATCCTATCTACTGGTGAGGTTGGATTTAATCTTACTATTGTATAAATGCCATTTTTAGAGAGTGAGCATTTCTCTGCACTTACTGCTCTATTTGCATGAAAACCTGTCTTCAATTGACGTCTGGATTGGGCTGCGAGACAGCTACATATGTGCATTCCCTGTAGACAGCCACAACACAGGTCACTCAACTGCAACTGCATTCATCTGCATTCTGATTGGCCTGGGGGAGAGCCCCGCTCCCCTTACCGCAAATATGTTCAAGAACGATAATTTATGTCAGTAAGTACAGTATACCTACATCTTATAATCATGTGTGTTTAAATAATTTGTCGTTAGATCGTTTAAATATTGAAAAGGATCGGTTTTTAATAGACATTTTACAAAAACAACTGGTACATTTGGGAATTCTGTAAAGGAAAAACCCAACTGCCGTGACATTGCCAACCACAATGCCGTGACTCGGATTAAAACCGAGGTTGCTGCGGCCACAACGCAGAGTACTAACCACTATACGATCACGGCGAGCTACTTGGGCTCAATAACGTACAGTGACATGAAGAAATTATAATTCGGAACACTCAGGGCTACTCCTGTGATAGGCTGAATGTGTTCATTGCTTCCTCATTCCTTATACAAAGGCTTTATCTCCTCAGTGGTTGATAGGCTGAAACCGTTTCCTGGCCGACTGCTTGTGAACTGGCAGGAGTCAAAGATCACACATACACTGGTGGGCCTGTGATGGGACACCAATGCAGAGAAACACACCTGGTGCAGATATTCTATTCTGTTTATTAGACCTGCATCTCCCCTGTACCTCCTCAAGCCATCTGTATGTGAAGCAAGAAAGAGTTAAGGAACGGTCCATCTACACTTTTATTGGGAGGATGCTGCCGTGAGTTCCTCCCAGCTAATCACACAAACAGCAGTAAAGCAAAATAACTACACAGTTAGGGGGGACTGCATGGTTAGGTTTTTGAGGAATTATTGAAACTGACCTCAGTGACCCATAATCAGAGCTGTGGCTAATGACTGCATGCCTAATTATGATGAAGCAAGCACCATGGCTCGTAGGGGCCCCACAACACACTTTTCTTAGCTCATTGAATTAAAGTATAAACTCCTGCCATGTGTGAGTGGTAAAGGCTTGTTAATTTTGTTGCTTTTCAAATTCACGTCTGACAACAAGACGAAGGAACATTGGGGCATCAGACGCTTTGGAAAGTAGCCACCAACCGCAGAGAAAGAGGGAAAAGGCAGTATGAGGTGTGGAGAAAACAGCAGCAGGTACAAGGAGCTCAAATGAGATTAATGGCGCCTAAATAGAGCACGTAAAGGAACAGTTACAAATCTAAGAAAAGGGAAAGAAAAGACTAGGAAAAAATACAGAAAGAGCTTGTAGATGAAATTCTCTTCCAGGAACAACAGGTTAAGAGAAATTACACAGGGAGCAGTTAAGCTTGTAACACGGGGGAGAATAGAAAAGAAAATGCAGTTTTATGAAGTGTGTTTGCCTAATCCAGCTAGCACTTTTATTTTATTTCTCTATTTGCTTCTTTTATTGGTAAAGTAAGTTTCAAGTGCATGCACAGGTACGACCGAGAGAGCCAGGGTATAATAATTTGAAGCGTTTGCACCAGCGCTAATGAAGGACGAGAGTTATAGCAAAGATCTGAAAGGGGGAGCGATAATAAATATGTGATATGGCAATAGTGACACCAAAATAAGCCACCTATTTATAAAACTGACATGGAAGAAATACTAAAGGTTAACTTCTGAAATTGTAGCCGATGTTAAAAAGATTCTCGTTGTCGGCAGGATTCGAACCTGCGCGGGGAGACCTCAATGGATTTCTAGTCCATCGCCTTAACCACTCGGCCACAACAACTGACTGTAAGGCGTGTGCACATAATCTGTATGCAAGTTTTCAAGGTGTTCCACAGCAAATTTCTGATATTCTGCAATGGACTTTTTAAAAAAAATGTTTTTTTCAGCAGGCACATTCACTCCTAAAAACAAAAATTGCATGCGTGTATCTCTAGTTTGGAATACCATAGGCTTGCATGCATACTCTCATGGGTCACTCAAGTTTTTTGGACCCTATTGCACTCTGTTTTCGTGCTGCTTTTAGTATATGGCCCATATTACAGAAGTCTACCATCTTTGAGTATTTGAGGCTCCTTTGTAAGTGCTTTATATTTTTTCCTTGAAGAGCTATATAATAAAGGGGTCCGGGAAAGATTCCATTTATGGAAGATAAAAGAAGGCCCACTTGTCTCACCAAATGCTGTAGAGAAACCTGATGTTTTACTCATGTTATCCTTAGTTCGTTTTTGTTAGACCTTGCATTCTTAAGGTGGTCCCAACCCCACCTTATTGCTTTTCACCTCCGCATTTTGCTGTATCTTTTTGTTGGCCTTAGGACTCTGGTCACTTTATTGCTACTAATCAGTGCTGAAGTGCACGTGCTTCTTCCTTAATCATGTGTATAATTGAAGTATACCTGACTGACAGATTTAATTTACTTGAAAGCCCCTTGTAAAGTGGTATACCATATACCCAGGGACTGATTGTGCAGCCCAAAGAAATAGCATTTCAAACCTGTCTCAAGCCTGCTACTGCAGTGCCTGTGCTGCAGTGTACTGCCACTACGACTTGGCATTTAAAACTACTTGCCAAGACTTAAACTCCAATTTTATTACATATCAGTAACCCCTAAGGTAGGCCCTAAGTAGTCCTAGGGGCATCATGCTATGTAAGTAAAAGGTAAGACATGTACTGTGGTAGTTTGTATGTCCTAGTAGTATCAAACAGTCTATTACATTTTTCACTACTGTGAGGTCTGCCCCTCTCATAGGTTAGCATTGGGTATTCCCTTATACTTTATGGGGGGTAATTCCATATCAGCGAGGAGAAGCTTTATTTATTTATTGATAAATCCTATCTACTGGTGAGGTTGGATTTAATCTTACTATTGTATAAATGCCATTTTTAGAGAGTGAGCATTTCTCTGCACTTACTGCTACATTTGCATGAAAACCTGTCTTCAATTGACGTCTGGATTGGGCTGCGAGACAGCTACATATGTGCATTCCCTGTAGACAGCCACAACACAGGTCACTCAACTGAAACTGCATTCATATGCATTCTGATTGGCCTGGGGGAGAGCCCAGCTCCCCTTACCGCAAATATGTTCAAGAACGATAATTTATGTCAGTAAGTACAGTATACCTACATCTTATAATCATGTGTGTTTAAATAATTTGTCGTTAGATCGTTTGAATATTGAAAAGGATCTGTTTTTAATAGACATTTTACAAAAACAACTGGTACATTTGGGAATTCTGTAAAGGAAAAACCCAACTGCCGTGACATTGCCAACCACAATGCCGTGACTCGGATTCGAACCGAGGTTGCTGCGGCCACAACGCAGAGTACTAACCACTATACAATCACGGCGAGCTACTTGGGCTCAATAATGTACAGTGACATGAAGAAATTATAATTCGGAACACTCAGGGCTACTCCTGTGATAGGCTGAATGTGTTCATTGCTTCCTCATTCCTTATACAAAGGCTTTATCTCCTCAGTGGTTGATAGGCTGAAACCGTTTCCTGGCCGCCTGCTTGTGAACTGGCAGGAGTCAAAGATCGTACATACACTGGTGGGCCTGTGATGGGACACCAATGCAGAGAAACACACCTGGCGCAGATATTCTATTCTGTTTATTAGACCTGCATCTCCCCTGTACCTCCTCAAGCCATCTGTATGTGAAGCAAGAAAGAGTTAAGGAACGGTCCATCTACACTTTTATTGGGAGGATGCTGCCGTGAGCTCCTCCCAGCTAATCACACAAACAGCAGTAAAGCAAGATAACTACACAGTTAGGGGGGACTGCATGGTTAGGTTTTTGAGGAATTATTGAAACTGACCTCAGTGACCCATAATCAGAGCTGTGGCTAATGACTGCATGCCTAATTATGATGAAGCAAGCACCATGGCTCGTAGGGGCCCCACAACACACTTTTCTTAGCTCATTGAATTAAAGTATAAACTCCTGCCATGTGTGAGTGGTAAAGGCTTGTTAATTTTGTTGCTTTTCAAATTCACGTCTGACAACAAGACGAAGGAACATTGGGGCATCAGACGCTTTGGAAAGTAGCCACCAACCGCAGAGAAAGAGGGAAAAGGCAGTATGAGGTGTGGAGAAAACAGCAGCAGGTACAAGGAGCTCAAATGAGATTAATGGCGCCTAAATAGAGCACGTAAAGGAACAGTTACAGATCTAAGAAAAGGGAAAGAAAAGACTAGGAAAAAATACAGAAAGAGCTTGAAGATGAAATTCTCTTCCAGGAACAACAGGTTAAGAGAAATTACACAGGGAGCAGTTAAGCTTGTAACACGGGGGAGAATAGAAAAGAAAATGCAGTTTTATGAAGTGTGTTTGCCTAATCCAGCTAGCACTTTTATTTTATTTCTCTATTTGCTTCTTTTATTGGTAAAGTAAGTTTCAAGTGCATGCACAGGTACGACCGAGAGAGCCAGGGTATAATAATTTGAAGCGTTTGCACCAGCGCTAATGAAGGACGAGAGTTATAGCAAAGATCTGAAAGGGGGAGCGATAATAAATATGTGATATGGCAATAGTGACACCAAAATAAGCCACCTATTTATAAAACTGACATGGAAGAAATACTAAAGGTTAACTTCTGAAATTGTAGCCGATGTTAAAAAGATTCTCGTTGTCGGCAGGATTCGAACCTGCGCGTGGAGACCTCAATGGATTTCTAGTCCATCGCCTTAACCACTCGGCCACAACAACTGACTGTAAGGCGTGTGCACATAATCTGTATGCAAGTTTTCAAGGTGTTCCTCAGCAAATTTCTGATATTCTGCAATGGACTTTTTAAAAAAAATGTTTTTTCAGCAGGCACATTCACTCCTAAAAACAAAAATTGCATGCGTGTATCTCTAGTTTGGAATACCATAGGCTTGCATGCATACTCTCATGGGTCACTCAAGTTTTTTGGACCCTATTGCACTCTGTTTTTGTGCTGCTTTTAGTATATGGCCCATATTACAGAAGTCTACCATCTTTGAGTATTTGAGGCTCCTTTGTAAGTGCTTTATATTTTTTCCTTGAAGAGCTATATAATAAAGGGGTCCGGGAAAGATTCCATTTATGGAAGATAAGAGAAGGCCCACTTGTCTCACCAAATGCTGTAGAGAAACCTGATGTTTTACTCATGTTATCCTTAGTTCGTTTTTGTTAGACCTTGCATTCTTAAGGTGGTCCCAACCCCACCTTATTGCTTTTCACCTCCGCATTTTGCTGTATCTTTTTGTTGGCCTTAGGACTCTGGTCACTTTATTGCTACTAATCAGTGCTGAAGTGCACGTGCTTCTTCCTTAATCATGTGTATAATTTAAGTATACCTGACTGACAGATTTAATTTACTTGAAAGCCCCTTGTAAAGTGGTATACCATATACCCAGGGACTGATTGTGCAGCCCAAAGAAATAGCATTTCAAACCTGTCTCAAGCCTGCTACTGCAGTGCCTGTGCTGCAGTGTACTGCCACTTCGACTTGGCATTTAAAACTACTTGCCAAGCCTTAAACTCCAATTTTATTACATATCAGTAACCCCTAAGGTAGGCCCTAAGTAGTCCTAGGGGCATCATGCTATGTAAGTTAAAGGTAAGACATGTACTGTGGTAGTTTGTATGTCCTAGTAGTATCAAACAGTCTATTACATTTTTCACTACTGTGAGGTCTGCCCCTCTCATAGGTTAGCATTGGGTATTCCCTTATACTTTATGGGGGGTAATTCCATATCAGAGAGGAGAAGCTTTATTTATTTATTGATAAATCCTATCTACTGGTGAGGTTGGATTTAATCTTACTATTGTATAAATGCCATTTTTAGAGAGTGAGCATTTCTCTGCACTTACTGCTCTATTTGCATGAAAACCTGTCTTCAATTGACGTCTGGATTGGGCTGCGAGACAGCTACATATGTGCATTCCCTGTAGACAGCCACAACACAGGTCACTCAACTGAAACTGCATTCATATGCATTCTGATTGGCCTGGGGGAGAGCCCAGCTCCCCTTACCGCAAATATGTTCAAGAACGATAATTTATGTCAGTAAGTACAGTATACCTACATCTTATAATCATGTGTGTTTAAATAATTTGTCGTTAGATCGTTTGAATATTGAAAAGGATCTGTTTTTAATAGACATTTTACAAAAACAACTGGTACATTTGGGAATTCTGTAAAGGAAAAACCCAACTGCCATGACATTGCCAACCACAATGCCGTGACTCAGATTCGAACCGAGGTTGCTGCGGCCACAACGCAGAGTACTAACCACTATACGATCACGGCGAGCTACTTGGGCTCAATAACGTACAGTGACATGAAGAAATTATAATTCGGAACACTCAGGGCTACTCCTGTGATAGGCTGAATGTGTTCATTGCTTCCTCATTCCTTATACAAAGGCTTTATCTCCTCAGTGGTTGATAGGCTGAAACCGTTTCCTGGCCGCCTGCTTGTGAACTGGCAGGAGTCAAAGATCACACATACACTGGTGGGCCTGTGATGGGACACCAATGCAGAGAAACACACCTGGCGCAGATATTCTATTCTGTTTATTAGACCTGCATCTCCCCTGTACCTCCTCAAGCCATCTGTATGTGAAGCAAGAAAGAGTTAAGGAACGGTCCATCTACACTTTTATTGGGAGGATGCTGCCGTGAGTTCCTCCCAGCTAATCACACAAACAGCAGTAAAGCAAAATAACTACACAGTTAGGGGGGACTGCATGGTTAGGTTTTTGAGGAATTATTGAAACTGACCTCAGTGACCCATAATCAGAGCTGTGGCTAATGACTGCATGCCTAATTATGATGAAGCAAGCACCATGGCTCGTAGGGGCCCCACAACACACTTTTCTTAGCTCATTGAATTAAAGTATAAACTCCTGCCATGTGTGAGTGGTAAAGGCTTGTTAATTTTGTTGCTTTTCAAATTCACGTCTGACAACAAGACGAAGGAACATTGGGGCATCAGACGCTTTGGAAAGTAGCCACCAACCGCAGAGAAAGAGGGAAAAGGCAGTATGAGGTGTGGAGAAAACAGCAGCAGGTACAAGGAGCTCAAATGAGATTAATGGCGCCTAAATAGAGCACGTAAAGGAACAGTTACAAATCTAAGAAAAGGGAAAGAAAAGACTAGGAAAAAATACAGAAAGAGCTTGTAGATGAAATTCTCTTCCAGGAACAACAGGTTAAGAGAAATTACACAGGGAGCAGTTAAGCTTGTAACACGGGGGAGAATAGAAAAGAAAATGCAGTTTTATGAAGTGTGTTTGCCTAATCCAGCTAGCACTTTTATTTTATTTCTCTATTTGCTTCTTTTATTGGTAAAGTAAGTTTCAAGTGCATGCACAGGTACGACCGAGAGAGCCAGGGTATAATAATTTGAAGCGTTTGCACCAGCGCTAATGAAGGACGAGAGTTATAGCAAAGATCTGAAAGGGGGAGCGATAATAAATATGTGATATGGCAATAGTGACACCAAAATAAGCCACCTATTTATAAAACTGACATGGAAGAAATACTAAAGGTTAACTTCTGAAATTGTAGCCGATGTTAAAAAGATTCTCGTTGTCGGCAGGATTCGAACCTGCGCGGGGAGACCTCAATGGATTTCTAGTCCATCGCCTTAACCACTCGGCCACAACAACTGACTGTAAGGCGTGTGCACATAATCTGTATGCAAGTTTTCAAGGTGTTCCACAGCAAATTTCTGATATTCTGCAATGGACTTTTTAAAAAAAATGTTTTTTTCAGCAGGCACATTCACTCCTAAAAACAAAAATTGCATGCGTGTATCTCTAGTTTGGAATACCATAGGCTTGCATGCATACTCTCATGGGTCACTCAAGTTTTTTGGACCCTATTGCACTCTGTTTTCGTGCTGCTTTTAGTATATGGCCCATATTACAGAAGTCTACCATCTTTGAGTATTTGAGGCTCCTTTGTAAGTGCTTTATATTTTTTCCTTGAAGAGCTATATAATAAAGGGGTCCGGGAAAGATTCCATTTATGGAAGATAAAAGAAGGCCCACTTGTCTCACCAAATGCTGTAGAGAAACCTGATGTTTTACTCATGTTATCCTTAGTTCGTTTTTGTTAGACCTTGCATTCTTAAGGTGGTCCCAACCCCACCTTATTGCTTTTCACCTCCGCATTTTGCTGTATCTTTTTGTTGGCCTTAGGACTCTGGTCACTTTATTGCTACTAATCAGTGCTGAAGTGCACGTGCTTCTTCCTTAATCATGTGTATAATTGAAGTATACCTGACTGACAGATTTAATTTACTTGAAAGCCCCTTGTAAAGTGGTATACCATATACCCAGGGACTGATTGTGCAGCCCAAAGAAATAGCATTTCAAACCTGTCTCAAGCCTGCTACTGCAGTGCCTGTGCTGCAGTGTACTGCCACTTCGACTTGGCATTTAAAACTACTTGCCAAGACTTAAACTCCAATTTTATTACATATCAGTAACCCCTAAGGTAGGCCCTAAGTAGTCCTAGGGGCATCATGCTATGTAAGTAAAAGGTAAGACATGTACTGTGGTAGTTTGTATGTCCTAGTAGTATCAAACAGTCTATTACATTTTTCACTACTGTGAGGTCTGCCCCTCTCATAGGTTAGCATTGGGTATTCCCTTATACTTTATGGGGGGTAATTCCATATCAGCGAGGAGAAGCTTTATTTATTTATTGATAAATCCTATCTACTGGTGAGGTTGGATTTAATCTTACTATTGTATAAATGCCATTTTTAGAGAGTGAGCATTTCTCTGCACTTACTGCTACATTTGCATGAAAACCTGTCTTCAATTGACGTCTGGATTGGGCTGCGAGACAGCTACATATGTGCATTCCCTGTAGACAGCCACAACACAGGTCACTCAACTGAAACTGCATTCATATGCATTCTGATTGGCCTGGGGGAGAGCCCAGCTCCCCTTACCGCAAATATGTTCAAGAACGATAATTTATGTCAGTAAGTACAGTATACCTACATCTTATAATCATGTGTGTTTAAATAATTTGTCGTTAGATCGTTTGAATATTGAAAAGGATCTGTTTTTAATAGACATTTTACAAAAACAACTGGTACATTTGGGAATTCTGTAAAGGAAAAACCCAACTGCCGTGACATTGCCAACCACAATGCCGTGACTCGGATTCGAACCGAGGTTGCTGCGGCCACAACGCAGAGTACTAACCACTATACAATCACGGCGAGCTACTTGGGCTCAATAATGTACAGTGACATGAAGAAATTATAATTCGGAACACTCAGGGCTACTCCTGTGATAGGCTGAATGTGTTCATTGCTTCCTCATTCCTTATACAAAGGCTTTATCTCCTCAGTGGTTGATAGGCTGAAACCGTTTCCTGGCCGCCTGCTTGTGAACTGGCAGGAGTCAAAGATCGTACATACACTGGTGGGCCTGTGATGGGACACCAATGCAGAGAAACACACCTGGCGCAGATATTCTATTCTGTTTATTAGACCTGCATCTCCCCTGTACCTCCTCAAGCCATCTGTATGTGAAGCAAGAAAGAGTTAAGGAACGGTCCATCTACACTTTTATTGGGAGGATGCTGCCGTGAGCTCCTCCCAGCTAATCACACAAACAGCAGTAAAGCAAGATAACTACACAGTTAGGGGGGACTGCATGGTTAGGTTTTTGAGGAATTATTGAAACTGACCTCAGTGACCCATAATCAGAGCTGTGGCTAATGACTGCATGCCTAATTATGATGAAGCAAGCACCATGGCTCGTAGGGGCCCCACAACACACTTTTCTTAGCTCATTGAATTAAAGTATAAACTCCTGCCATGTGTGAGTGGTAAAGGCTTGTTAATTTTGTTGCTTTTCAAATTCACGTCTGACAACAAGACGAAGGAACATTGGGGCATCAGACGCTTTGGAAAGTAGCCACCAACCGCAGAGAAAGAGGGAAAAGGCAGTATGAGGTGTGGAGAAAACAGCAGCAGGTACAAGGAGCTCAAATGAGATTAATGGCGCCTAAATAGAGCACGTAAAGGAACAGTTACAGATCTAAGAAAAGGGAAAGAAAAGACTAGGAAAAAATACAGAAAGAGCTTGAAGATGAAATTCTCTTCCAGGAACAACAGGTTAAGAGAAATTACACAGGGAGCAGTTAAGCTTGTAACACGGGGGAGAATAGAAAAGAAAATGCAGTTTTATGAAGTGTGTTTGCCTAATCCAGCTAGCACTTTTATTTTATTTCTCTATTTGCTTCTTTTATTGGTAAAGTAAGTTTCAAGTGCATGCACAGGTACGACCGAGAGAGCCAGGGTATAATAATTTGAAGCGTTTGCACCAGCGCTAATGAAGGACGAGAGTTATAGCAAAGATCTGAAAGGGGGAGCGATAATAAATATGTGATATGGCAATAGTGACACCAAAATAAGCCACCTATTTATAAAACTGACATGGAAGAAATACTAAAGGTTAACTTCTGAAATTGTAGCCGATGTTAAAAAGATTCTCGTTGTCGGCAGGATTCGAACCTGCGCGTGGAGACCTCAATGGATTTCTAGTCCATCGCCTTAACCACTCGGCCACAACAACTGACTGTAAGGCGTGTGCACATAATCTGTATGCAAGTTTTCAAGGTGTTCCTCAGCAAATTTCTGATATTCTGCAATGGACTTTTTAAAAAAAATGTTTTTTCAGCAGGCACATTCACTCCTAAAAACAAAAATTGCATGCGTGTATCTCTAGTTTGGAATACCATAGGCTTGCATGCATACTCTCATGGGTCACTCAAGTTTTTTGGACCCTATTGCACTCTGTTTTCGTGCTGCTTTTAGTATATGGCCCATATTACAGAAGTCTACCATCTTTGAGTATTTGAGGCTCCTTTGTAAGTGCTTTATATTTTTTCCTTGAAGAGCTATATAATAAAGGGGTCCGGGAAAGATTCCATTTATGGAAGATAAGAGAAGGCCCACTTGTCTCACCAAATGCTGTAGAGAAACCTGATGTTTTACTCATGTTATCCTTAGTTCGTTTTTGTTAGACCTTGCATTCTTAAGGTGGTCCCAACCCCACCTTATTGCTTTTCACCTCCGCATTTTGCTGTATCTTTTTGTTGGCCTTAGGACTCTGGTCACTTTATTGCTACTAATCAGTGCTGAAGTGCACGTGCTTCTTCCTTAATCATGTGTATAATTTAAGTATACCTGACTGACAGATTTAATTTACTTGAAAGCCCCTTGTAAAGTGGTATACCATATACCCAGGGACTGATTGTGCAGCCCAAAGAAATAGCATTTCAAACCTGTCTCAAGCCTGCTACTGCAGTGCCTGTGCTGCAGTGTACTGCCACTTCGACTTGGCATTTAAAACTACTTGCCAAGCCTTAAACTCCAATTTTATTACATATCAGTAACCCCTAAGGTAGGCCCTAAGTAGTCCTAGGGGCATCATGCTATGTAAGTTAAAGGTAAGACATGTACTGTGGTAGTTTGTATGTCCTAGTAGTATCAAACAGTCTATTACATTTTTCACTACTGTGAGGTCTGCCCCTCTCATAGGTTAGCATTGGGTATTCCCTTATACTTTATGGGGGGTAATTCCATATCAGAGAGGAGAAGCTTTATTTATTTATTGATAAATCCTATCTACTGGTGAGGTTGGATTTAATCTTACTATTGTATAAATGCCATTTTTAGAGAGTGAGCATTTCTCTGCACTTACTGCTCTATTTGCATGAAAACCTGTCTTCAATTGACGTCTGGATTGGGCTGCGAGACAGCTACATATGTGCATTCCCTGTAGACAGCCACAACACAGGTCACTCAACTGAAACTGCATTCATATGCATTCTGATTGGCCTGGGGGAGAGCCCAGCTCCCCTTACCGCAAATATGTTCAAGAACGATAATTTATGTCAGTAAGTACAGTATACCTACATCTTATAATCATGTGTGTTTAAATAATTTGTCGTTAGATCGTTTGAATATTGAAAAGGATCTGTTTTTAATAGACATTTTACAAAAACAACTGGTACATTTGGGAATTCTGTAAAGGAAAAACCCAACTGCCGTGACATTGCCAACCACAATGCCGTGACTCAGATTCGAACCGAGGTTGCTGCGGCCACAACGCAGAGTACTAACCACTATACGATCACAGCGAGCTACTTGGGCTCAATAACGTACAGTGACATGAAGAAATTATAATTCGGAACACTCAGGGCTACTCCTGTGATAGGCTGAATGTGTTCATTGCTTCCTCATTCCTTATACAAAGGCTTTATCTCCTCAGTGGTTGATAGGCTGAAACCGTTTCCTGGCCGCCTGCTTGTGAACTGGCAGGAGTCAAAGATCACACATACACTGGTGGGCCTGTGATGGGACACCAATGCAGAGAAACACACCTGGCGCAGATATTCTATTCTGTTTATTAGACCTGCATCTCCCCTGTACCTCCTCAAGCCATCTGTATGTGAAGCAAGAAAGAGTTAAGGAACGGTCCATCTACACTTTTATTGGGAGGATGCTGCCGGGAGCTCCTCCCAGCTAATCACACAAACAGCAGTAAAGCAAGATAACTACACAGTTAGGGGGGACTGCATGGTTAGGTTTTTGAGGAATTATTGAAACTGACCTCAGTGACCCATAATCAGAGCTGTGGCTAATGACTGCATGCCTAATTATGATGAAGCAAGCACCATGGCTCGTAGGGGCCCCACAACACACTTTTCTTAGCTCATTGAATTAAAGTATAAACTCCTGCCATGTGTGAGTGGTAAAGGCTTGTTAATTTTGTTGCTTTTCAAATTCACGTCTGACAACAAGACGAAGGAACATTGGGGCATCAGACGCTTTGGAAAGTAGCCACCAACCGCAGAGAAAGAGGGAAAAGGCAGTATGAGGTGTGGAGAAAACAGCAGCAGGTACAAGGAGCTCAAATGAGATTAATGGCGCCTAAATAGAGCACGTAAAGGAACAGTTACAGATCTAAGAAAAGGGAAAGAAAAGACTAGGAAAAAATACAGAAAGAGCTTGAAGATGAAATTCTCTTCCAGGAACAACAGGTTAAGAGAAATTACACAGGGAGCAGTTAAGCTTGTAACACGGGGGAGAATAGAAAAGAAAATGCAGTTTTATGAAGTGTGTTTGCCTAATCCAGCTAGCACTTTTATTTTATTTCTCTATTTGCTTCTTTTATTGGTAAAGTAAGTTTCAAGTGCATGCACAGGTACGACCGAGAGAGCCAGGGTATAATAATTTGAAGCGTTTGCACCAGCGCTAATGAAGGACGAGAGTTATAGCAAAGATCTGAAAGGGGGAGCGATAATAAATATGTGATATGGCAATAGTGACACCAAAATAAGCCACCTATTTATAAAACTGACATGGAAGAAATACTAAAGGTTAACTTCTGAAATTGTAGCCGATGTTAAAAAGATTCTCGTTGTCGGCAGGATTCGAACCTGCGCGTGGAGACCTCAATGGATTTCTAGTCCATCGCCTTAACCACTCGGCCACAACAACTGACTGTAAGGCGTGTGCACATAATCTGTATGCAAGTTTTCAAGGTGTTCCTCAGCAAATTTCTGATATTCTGCAATGGACTTTTTAAAAAAAATGTTTTTTCAGCAGGCACATTCACTCCTAAAAACAAAAATTGCATGCGTGTATCTCTAGTTTGGAATACCATAGGCTTGCATGCATACTCTCATGGGTCACTCAAGTTTTTTGGACCCTATTGCACTCTGTTTTCGTGCTGCTTTTAGTATATGGCCCATATTACAGAAGTCTACCATCTTTGAGTATTTGAGGCTCCTTTGTAAGTGCTTTATATTTTTTCCTTGAAGAGCTATATAATAAAGGGGTCCGGGAAAGATTCCATTTATGGAAGATAAGAGAAGGCCCACTTGTCTCACCAAATGCTGTAGAGAAACCTGATGTTTTACTCATGTTATCCTTAGTTCGTTTTTGTTAGACCTTGCATTCTTAAGGTGGTCCCAACCCCACCTTATTGCTTTTCACCTCCGCATTTTGCTGTATCTTTTTGTTGGCCTTAGGACTCTGGTCACTTTATTGCTACTAATCAGTGCTGAAGTGCACGTGCTTCTTCCTTAATCATGTGTATAATTTAAGTATACCTGACTGACAGATTTAATTTACTTGAAAGCCCCTTGTAAAGTGGTATACCATATACCCAGGGACTGATTGTGCAGCCCAAAGAAATAGCATTTCAAACCTGTCTCAAGCCTGCTACTGCAGTGCCTGTGCTGCAGTGTACTGCCACTTCGACTTGGCATTTAAAACTACTTGCCAAGCCTTAAACTCCAATTTTATTACATATCAGTAACCCCTAAGGTAGGCCCTAAGTAGTCCTAGGGGCATCATGCTATGTAAGTTAAAGGTAAGACATGTACTGTGGTAGTTTGTATGTCCTAGTAGTATCAAACAGTCTATTACATTTTTCACTACTGTGAGGTCTGCCCCTCTCATAGGTTAGCATTGGGTATTCCCTTATACTTTATGGGGGGTAATTCCATATCAGAGAGGAGAAGCTTTATTTATTTATTGATAAATCCTATCTACTGGTGAGGTTGGATTTAATCTTACTATTGTATAAATGCCATTTTTAGAGAGTGAGCATTTCTCTGCACTTACTGCTCTATTTGCATGAAAACCTGTCTTCAATTGACGTCTGGATTGGGCTGCGAGACAGCTACATATGTGCATTCCCTGTAGACAGCCACAACACAGGTCACTCAACTGAAACTGCATTCATATGCATTCTGATTGGCCTGGGGGAGAGCCCAGCTCCCCTTACCGCAAATATGTTCAAGAACGATAATTTATGTCAGTAAGTACAGTATACCTACATCTTATAATCATGTGTGTTTAAATAATTTGTCGTTAGATCGTTTGAATATTGAAAAGGATCTGTTTTTAATAGACATTTTACAAAAACAACTGGTACATTTGGGAATTCTGTAAAGGAAAAACCCAACTGCCGTGACATTGCCAACCACAATGCCGTGACTCAGATTCGAACCGAGGTTGCTGCGGCCACAACGCAGAGTACTAACCACTATACGATCACGGCGAGCTACTTGGGCTCAATAACGTACAGTGACATGAAGAAATTATAATTCGGAACACTCAGGGCTACTCCTGTGATAGGCTGAATGTGTTCATTGCTTCCTCATTCCTTATACAAAGGCTTTATCTCCTCAGTGGTTGATAGGCTGAAACCGTTTCCTGGCCGCCTGCTTGTGAACTGGCAGGAGTCAAAGATCACACATACACTGGTGGGCCTGTGATGGGACACCAATGCAGAGAAACACACCTGGCGCAGATATTCTATTCTGTTTATTAGACCTGCATCTCCCCTGTACCTCCTCAAGCCATCTGTATGTGAAGCAAGAAAGAGTTAAGGAACGGTCCATCTACACTTTTATTGGGAGGATGCTGCCGGGAGCTCCTCCCAGCTAATCACACAAACAGCAGTAAAGCAAGATAACTACACAGTTAGGGGGGACTGCATGGTTAGGTTTTTGAGGAATTATTGAAACTGACCTCAGTGACCCATAATCAGAGCTGTGGCTAATGACTGCATGCCTAATTATGATGAAGCAAGCACCATGGCTCGTAGGGGCCCCACAACACACTTTTCTTAGCTCATTGAATTAAAGTATAAACTCCTGCCATGTGTGAGTGGTAAAGGCTTGTTAATTTTGTTGCTTTTCAAATTCACGTCTGACAACAAGACGAAGGAACATTGGGGCATCAGACGCTTTGGAAAGTAGCCACCAACCGCAGAGAAAGAGGGAAAAGGCAGTATGAGGTGTGGAGAAAACAGCAGCAGGTACAAGGAGCTCAAATGAGATTAATGGCGCCTAAATAGAGCACGTAAAGGAACAGTTACAAATCTAAGAAAAGGGAAAGAAAAGACTAGGAAAAAATACAGAAAGAGCTTGTAGATGAAATTCTCTTCCAGGAACAACAGGTTAAGAGAAATTACACAGGGAGCAGTTAAGCTTGTAACACGGGGGAGAATAGAAAAGAAAATGCAGTTTTATGAAGTGTGTTTGCCTAATCCAGCTAGCACTTTTATTTTATTTCTCTATTTGCTTCTTTTATTGGTAAAGTAAGTTTCAAGTGCATGCACAGGTACGACCGAGAGAGCCAGGGTATAATAATTTGAAGCGTTTGCACCAGCGCTAATGAAGGACGAGAGTTATAGCAAAGATCTGAAAGGGGGAGCGATAATAAATATGTGATATGGCAATAGTGACACCAAAATAAGCCACCTATTTATAAAACTGACATGGAAGAAATACTAAAGGTTAACTTCTGAAATTGTAGCCGATGTTAAAAAGATTCTCGTTGTCGGCAGGATTCGAACCTGCGTGGGGAGACCTCAATGGATTTCTAGTCCATCACCTTAACCACTCGGCCACAACAACTGACTGTAAGGTGTGTGCACATAATCTGTATGCAAGTTTTCAAGGTGTTCCACAGCAAATTTCTGATATTCTGCAATGGACTTTTTAAAAAAAATGTTTTTTTCAGCAGGCACATTCACTCCTAAAAACAAAAATTGCATGCGTGTATCTCTAGTTTGGAATACCATAGGCTTGCATGCATACTCTCATGGGTCCCTCAAGTTTTTGGGACCCTATTGCACTCTGTTTTCGTGCTGCTTTTAGTATATGGCCCATATTACAGAAGTCTACCATCTTTGAGTATTTGAGGCTCCTTTGTAAGTGCTTTATATTTTTTCCTTGAAGAGCTATATAATAAAGGGGTCCGGGAAAGATTCCATTTATGGAAGATAAAAGAAGGCCCACTTGTCTCACCAAATGCTGTAGAGAAACCTGATGTTTTACTCATGTTATCCTTAGTTCGTTTTTGTTAGACCTTGCATTCTTAAGGTGGTCCCAACCCCACCTTATTGCTTTTCACCTCCGCATTTTGCTGTATCTTTTTGTTGGCCTTAGGACTCTGGTCACTTTATTGCTACTAATCAGTGCTGAAGTGCACGTGCTTCTTCCTTAATCATGTGTATAATTGAAGTATACCTGACTGACAGATTTAATTTACTTGAAAGCCCCTTGTAAAGTGGTATACCATATACCCAGGGACTGATTGTGCAGCCCAAAGAAATAGCATTTCAAACCTGTCTCAAGCCTGCTACTGCAGTGCCTGTGCTGCAGTGTACTGCCACTTCGACTTGGCATTTAAAACTACTTGCCAAGACTTAAACTCCAATTTTATTACATATCAGTAACCCCTAAGGTAGGCCCTAAGTAGTCCTAGGGGCTTCATGCTATGTAAGTAAAAGGTAAGACATGTACTGTGGTAGTTTGTATGTCCTAGTAGTATCAAACAGTCTATTACATTTTTCACTACTGTGAGGTCTGCCCCTCTCATAGGTTAGCATTGGGTATTCCCTTATACTTTATGGGGGGTAATTCCATATCAGCGAGGAGAAGCTTTATTTATTTATTGATAAATCCTATCTACTGGTGAGGTTGGATTTAATCTTACTATTGTATAAATGCCATTTTTAGAGAGTGAGCATTTCTCTGCACTTACTGCTCTATTTGCATGAAAACCTGTCTTCAATTGACGTCTGGATTGGGCTGCGAGACAGCTACATATGTGCATTCCCTGTAGACAGCCACAACACAGGTCACTCAACTGAAACTGCATTCATATGCATTCTGATTGGCCTGGGGGAGAGCCCAGCTCCCCTTACCGCAAATATGTTCAAGAACGATAATTTATGTCAGTAAGTACAGTATACCTACATCTTATAATCATGTGTGTTTAAATAATTTGTCGTTAGATCGTTTGAATATTGAAAAGGATCTGTTTTTAATAGACATTTTACAAAAACAACTGGTACATTTGGGAATTCTGTAAAGGAAAAACCCAACTGCCGTGACATTGCCAACCACAATGCCGTGACTCGGATTCGAACCGAGGTTGCTGCGGCCACAACGCAGAGTACTAACCACTATACGATCACGGCGAGCTACTTGGGCTCAATAATGTACAGTGACATGAAGAAATTATAATTCGGAACACTCAGGGCTACTCCTGTGATAGGCTGAATGTGTTCATTGCTTCCTCATTCCTTATACAAAGGCTTTATCTCCTCAGTGGTTGATAGGCTGAAACCGTTTCCTGGCCGCCTGCTTGTGAACTGGCAGGAGTCAAAGATCGTACATACACTGGTGGGCCTGTGATGGGACACCAATGCAGAGAAACACACCTGGCGCAGATATTCGATTCTGTTTATTAGACCTGCATCTCCCCTGTACCTCCTCAAGCCATCTGTATGTGAAGCAAGAAAGAGTTAAGGAACGGTCCATCTACACTTTTATTGGGAGGATGCTGCCGTGAGCTCCTCCCAGCTAATCACACAAACAGCAGTAAAGCAAGATAACTACACAGTTAGGGGGGACTGCATGGTTAGGTTTTTGAGGAATTATTGAAACTGACCTCAGTGACCCATAATCAGAGCTGTGGCTAATGACTGCATGCCTAATTATGATGAAGCAAGCACCATGGCTCGTAGGGGCCCCACAACACACTTTTCTTAGCTCATTGAATTAAAGTATAAACTCCTGCCATGTGTGAGTGGTAAAGGCTTGTTAATTTTGTTGCTTTTCAAATTCACGTCTGACAACAAGACGAAGGAACATTGGGGCATCAGACGCTTTGGAAAGTAGCCACCAACCGCAGAGAAAGAGGGAAAAGGCAGTATGAGGTGTGGAGAAAACAGCAGCAGGTACAAGGAGCTCAAATGAGATTAATGGCGCCTAAATAGAGCACGTAAAGGAACAGTTACAGATCTAAGAAAAGGGAAAGAAAAGACTAGGAAAAAATACAGAAAGAGCTTGTAGATGAAATTCTCTTCCAGGAACAACAGGTTAAGAGAAATTACACAGGGAGCAGTTAAGCTTGTAACACGGGGGAGAATAGAAAAGAAAATGCAGTTTTATGAAGTGTGTTTGCCTAATCCAGCTAGCACTTTTATTTTATTTCTCTATTTGCTTCTTTTATTGGTAAAGTAAGTTTCAAGTGCATGCACAGGTACGACCGAGAGAGCCAGGGTATAATAATTTGAAGCGTTTGCACCAGCGCTAATGAAGGACGAGAGTTATAGCAAAGATCTGAAAGGGGGAGCGATAATAAATATGTGATATGGCAATAGTGACACCAAAATAAGCCACCTATTTATAAAACTGACATGGAAGAAATACTAAAGGTTAACTTCTGAAATTGTAGCCGATGTTAAAAAGATTCTCGTTGTCGGCAGGATTCGAACCTGCGCGTGGAGACCTCAATGGATTTCTAGTCCATCGCCTTAACCACTCGGCCACAACAACTGACTGTAAGGCGTGTGCACATAATCTGTATGCAAGTTTTCAAGGTGTTCCTCAGCAAATTTCTGATATTCTGCAATGGACTTTTTAAAAAAAATGTTTTTTCAGCAGGCACATTCACTCCTAAAAACAAAAATTGCATGCGTGTATCTCTAGTTTGGAATACCATAGGCTTGCATGCATACTCTCATGGGTCACTCAAGTTTTTTGGACCCTATTGCACTCTGTTTTCGTGCTGCTTTTAGTATATGGCCCATATTACAGAAGTCTACCATCTTTGAGTATTTGAGGCTCCTTTGTAAGTGCTTTATATTTTTTCCTTGAAGAGCTATATAATAAAGGGGTCCGGGAAAGATTCCATTTATGGAAGATAAAAGAAGGCCCACTTGTCTCACCAAATGCTGTAGAGAAACCTGATGTTTTACTCATGTTATCCTTAGTTCGTTTTTGTTAGACCTTGCATTCTTAAGGTGGTCCCAACCCCACCTTATTGCTTTTCACCTCCGCATTTTGCTGTATCTTTTTGTTGGCCTTAGGACTCTGGTCACTTTATTGCTACTAATCAGTGCTGAAGTGCACGTGCTTCTTCCTTAATCATGTGTATAATTGAAGTATACCTGACTGACAGATTTAATTTACTTGAAAGCCCCTTGTAAAGTGGTATACCATATACCCAGGGACTGATTGTGCAGCCCAAAGAAATAGCATTTCAAACCTGTCTCAAGCCTGCTACTGCAGTGCCTGTGCTGCAGTGTACTGCCACTTCGACTTGGCATTTAAAACTACTTGCCAAGCCTTAAACTCCAATTTTATTACATATCAGTAACCCCTAAGGTAGGCCCTAAGTAGTCCTAGGGGCATCATGCTATGTAAGTAAAAGGTAAGACATGTACTGTGGTAGTTTGTATGTCCTAGTAGTATCAAACAGTCTATTACATTTTTCACTACTGTGAGGTCTGCCCCTCTCATAGGTTAGCATTGGGTATTCCCTTATACTTTATGGGGGGTAATTCCATATCAGAGAGGAGAAGCTTTATTTATTTATTGATAAATCCTATCTACTGGTGAGGTTGGATTTAATCTTACTATTGTATAAATGCCATTTTTAGAGAGTGAGCATTTCTCTGCACTTACTGCTCTATTTGCATGAAAACCTGTCTTCAATTGACGTCTGGATTGGGCTGCGAGACAGCTACATATGTGCATTCCCTGTAGACAGCCACAACACAGGTCACTCAACTGAAACTGCATTCATATGCATTCTGATTGGCCTGGGGGAGAGCCCAGCTCCCCTTACCGCAAATATGTTCAAGAACGATAATTTATGTCAGTAAGTACAGTATACCTACATCTTATAATCATGTGTGTTTAAATAATTTGTCGTTAGATCGTTTGAATATTGAAAAGGATCTGTTTTTAATAGACATTTTACAAAAACAACTGGTACATTTGGGAATTCTGTAAAGGAAAAACCCAACTGCCGTGACATTGCCAACCACAATGCCGTGACTCGGATTCGAACCGAGGTTGCTGCGGCCACAACGCAGAGTACTAACCACTATACGATCACGGCGAGCTACTTGGGCTCAATAATGTACAGTGACATGAAGAAATTATAATTCGGAACACTCAGGGCTACTCCTGTGATAGGCTGAATGTGTTCATTGCTTCCTCATTCCTTATACAAAGGCTTTATCTCCTCAGTGGTTGATAGGCTGAAACCGTTTCCTGGCCGCCTGCTTGTGAACTGGCAGGAGTCAAAGATCGTACATACACTGGTGGGCCTGTGATGGGACACCAATGCAGAGAAACACACCTGGCGCAGATATTCGATTCTGTTTATTAGACCTGCATCTCCCCTGTACCTCCTCAAGCCATCTGTATGTGAAGCAAGAAAGAGTTAAGGAACGGTCCATCTACACTTTTATTGGGAGGATGCTGCCGTGAGCTCCTCCCAGCTAATCACACAAACAGCAGTAAAGCAAGATAACTACACAGTTAGGGGGGACTGCATGGTTAGGTTTTTGAGGAATTATTGAAACTGACCTCAGTGACCCATAATCAGAGCTGTGGCTAATGACTGCATGCCTAATTATGATGAAGCAAGCACCATGGCTCGTAGGGGCCCCACAACACACTTTTCTTAGCTCATTGAATTAAAGTATAAACTCCTGCCATGTGTGAGTGGTAAAGGCTTGTTAATTTTGTTGCTTTTCAAATTCACGTCTGACAACAAGACGAAGGAACATTGGGGCATCAGACGCTTTGGAAAGTAGCCACCAACCGCAGAGAAAGAGGGAAAAGGCAGTATGAGGTGTGGAGAAAACAGCAGCAGGTACAAGGAGCTCAAATGAGATTAATGGCGCCTAAATAGAGCACGTAAAGGAACAGTTACAGATCTAAGAAAAGGGAAAGAAAAGACTAGGAAAAAATACAGAAAGAGCTTGTAGATGAAATTCTCTTCCAGGAACAACAGGTTAAGAGAAATTACACAGGGAGCAGTTAAGCTTGTAACACGGGGGAGAATAGAAAAGAAAATGCAGTTTTATGAAGTGTGTTTGCCTAATCCAGCTAGCACTTTTATTTTATTTCTCTATTTGCTTCTTTTATTGGTAAAGTAAGTTTCAAGTGCATGCACAGGTACGACCGAGAGAGCCAGGGTATAATAATTTGAAGCGTTTGCACCAGCGCTAATGAAGGACGAGAGTTATAGCAAAGATCTGAAAGGGGGAGCGATAATAAATATGTGATATGGCAATAGTGACACCAAAATAAGCCACCTATTTATAAAACTGACATGGAAGAAATACTAAAGGTTAACTTCTGAAATTGTAGCCGATGTTAAAAAGATTCTCGTTGTCGGCAGGATTCGAACCTGCGCGTGGAGACCTCAATGGATTTCTAGTCCATCGCCTTAACCACTCGGCCACAACAACTGACTGTAAGGCGTGTGCACATAATCTGTATGCAAGTTTTCAAGGTGTTCCTCAGCAAATTTCTGATATTCTGCAATGGACTTTTTAAAAAAAATGTTTTTTCAGCAGGCACATTCACTCCTAAAAACAAAAACTGCATGCGTGTATCTCTAGTTTGGAATACCATAGGCTTGCATGCATACTCTCATGGGTCACTCAAGTTTTTTGGACCCTATTGCACTCTGTTTTCGTGCTGCTTTTAGTATATGGCCCATATTACAGAAGTCTACCATCTTTGAGTATTTGAGGCTCCTTTGTAAGTGCTTTATATTTTTTCCTTGAAGAGCTATATAATAAAGGGGTCCGGGAAAGATTCCATTTATGGAAGATAAAAGAAGGCCCACTTGTCTCACCAAATGCTGTAGAGAAACCTGATGTTTTACTCATGTTATCCTTAGTTCGTTTTTGTTAGACCTTGCATTCTTAAGGTGGTCCCAACCCCACCTTATTGCTTTTCACCTCCGCATTTTGCTGTATCTTTTTGTTGGCCTTAGGACTCTGGTCACTTTATTGCTACTAATCAGTGCTGAAGTGCACGTGCTTCTTCCTTAATCATGTGTATAATTGAAGTATACCTGACTGACAGATTTAATTTACTTGAAAGCCCCTTGTAAAGTGGTATACCATATACCCAGGGACTGATTGTGCAGCCCAAAGAAATAGCATTTCAAACCTGTCTCAAGCCTGGTACTGCAGTGCCTGTGCTGCAGTGTACTGCCACTTCGACTTGGCATTTAAAACTACTTGCCAAGCCTTAAACTCCAATTTTATTACATATCAGTAACCCCTAAGGTAGGCCCTAGGTAGTCCTAGGGGCATCATGCTATGTAAGTAAAAGGTAAGACATGTACTGTGGTAGTTTGTATGTCCTAGTAGTATCAAACACTCTATTACATTTTTCACTACTGTGAGGTCTGCCCCTCTCATAGGTTAGCATTGGGTATTCCCTTATACTTTATGGGGGGTAATTCCATATCAGAGAGGAGAAGCTTTATTTATTTATTGATAAATCCTATCTACTGGTGAGGTTGGATTTAATCTTACTATTGTATAAATGCCATTTTTAGAGAGTGAGCATTTCTCTGCACTTACTGCTCTATTTGCATGAAAACCTGTCTTCAATTGACGTCTGGATTGGGCTGCGAGACAGCTACATATGTGCATTCCCTGTAGACAGCCACAACACAGGTCACTCAACTGAAACTGCATTCATATGCATTCTGATTGGCCTGGGGGAGAGCCCAGCTCCCCTTACCGCAAATATGTTCAAGAACGATAATTTATGTCAGTAAGTACAGTATACCTACATCTTATAATCATGTGTGTTTAAATAATTTGTCGTTAGATCGTTTGAATATTGAAAAGGATCTGTTTTTAATAGACATTTTACAAAAACAACTGGTACATTTGGGAATTCTGTAAAGGAAAATCCCAACTGCCGTGACATTGCCAACCACAATGCCGTGACTCGGATTCGAACCGAGGTTGCTGCGGCCACAACGCAGAGTACTAACCACTATACGATCACGGCGAGCTACTTGGGCTCAATAACGTACAGTGACATGAAGAAATTATAATTCGGAACACTCAGGGCTACTCCTGTGATAGGCTGAATGTGTTCATTGCTTCCTCATTCCTTATACAAAGGCTTTATCTCCTCAGTGGTTGATAGGCTGAAACCGTTTCCTGGCCGCCTGCTTGTGAACTGGCAGGAGTCAAAGATCACACATACACTTGTGGGCCTGTGATGGGACACCAATGCAGAGAAACACACCTGGCGCAGATATTCTATTCTGTTTATTAGACCAGCATCTCCCCTGTACCTCCTCAAGCCATCTGTATGTGAAGCAAGAAAGAGTTAAGGAACGGTCCATCTACACTTTTATTGGGAGGATGCTGCCGTGAGCTCCTCCCAGCTAATCACACAAACAGCAGTAAAGCAAGATAACTACACAGTTAGGGGGGACTGCATGGTTAGGTTTTTGAGGAATTATTGAAACTGACCTCAGTGACCCATAATCAGAGCTGTGGCTAATGACTGCATGCCTAATTATGATGAAGCAAGCACCATGGCTCGTAGGGGCCCCACAACACACTTTTCTTAGCTCATTGAATTAAAGTATAAACTCCTGCCATGTGTGAGTGGTAAAGGCTTGTTAATTTTGTTGCTTTTCAAATTCACGTCTGACAACAAGACGAAGGAACATTGGGGCATCAGACGCTTTGGAAAGTAGCCACCAACTGCAGAGAAAGAGAGAAAGAGGGAAAAGGCAGTATGAGGTGTGGAGAAAAAAGCAGCAGGTACAAGGAGCTCAAATGAGATTAATGGCGCCTAAATAGAGCACGTAAAGGAACAGTTACAAATCTAAGAAAAGGGAAAGAAAAGACTAGGAAAAAATACAGAAAGAGCTTGTAGATGAAATTCTCTTCCAGGAACAGCAGGTTAAGAGAAATTACACAGGGAGCAGTTAAGCTTGTAACACGGGGGAGAATAGAAAAGAAAATGCAGTTTTATGAAGTGTGTTTGCCTAATCCAGCTAGCACTTTTATTTTATTTCTCTATTTGCTTCTTTTATTGGTAAAGTAAGTTTCAAGTGCATGCACAGGTACAACCGAGAGAGCCAGGGTATAATAATTTGAAGCGTTTGCCCCAGCGCTAATGAAGGACGAGAGTTATAGCAAAGATATGAAACGGGGAGCGATAATAAATATGTGATAAAGCAATAGTGACACCAAAATAAGCCACCTATTTATAAAACTGACATGGAAGAAATACTAAAGGTTAACTTCTGAAATTGTAGCCGATGTTAAAAAGATTATCGATGTCGGCAGGATTCGAACCTGCGCGGGGAGACCCCAATGGATATCTAGTCCATCGCCTTAACCACTCGGCCACAACAACTGACTGTAAGGTGTGTGCACATAATCTGTATGCAAGTTTTAAAGGTGTCCTACAGCAAATTCCTGATATTCTGATTTGGACTTTTTAAAAAAAAAATTTTTTTCAGCGGGCACATTCTCTCCTAAAAACAAAAATTGCATGCGTGTATCTCTAGTTTGGAATACCATAGGCTTGCATGCATACTCTCATGGGTCACTCAAGTTTTTTGGACCCTATTGCACTCTGTTTTCGTGCTGCTTTTAGTATATGGCCCATATTACAGAAGTCTACCATCTTTGAGTATTTGAGGCTCCTTTGTAAGTGCTTTATATTTTTTCCTTGAAGAGCTATATAATAAAGGGGTCCGGGAAAGATTGCATTTATGGAAGATAAAAGAAGGCCCACTTGTCTCACCAAATGCTGTAGAGAAATCTGATGTTTTACTCATGTTATCCTTAGTTCGTTTTTGTTAGACCTTGCATTCTTAAGGTGGTCCCAACCCCACCTTATTGCTTTTCACCTCTGCATTTTGCTGTATCTTTTTGTTGGCCTTAGGACTCTGATCACTTTATCGCTACTAATCAGTGCTGAAGTGCACGTGCTTCTTCCTTAATCATGTGTATAATTGGAGTATATTTTATTATACACAAGGTACTTAGGGGTCTAGGAGCTGAAACCAGAAAAGTGTTTGCTGCTATAAAACCTATGTCTAGTTAGTACTATAGGAATATAAACAGTAACAGACCGAATCGCCAATAAATGAAACACCTGTAATCGTGAGTCACCCCAGTTGTTTTGGATTCCCATCAAAGTCTTACAAGATCAATATTATCATTTGGTAATCCCTGGTGGGTATTGTGTCTCCTGACCATTGAGATCACAAGCATACCCTCTCGGATGGTTCGGGGTAGCGACCACAATCACACAGGTATCCCAAATGCTGTTGATTCAATGGGAAAGGTGCAGTGCAAAAAGGAATAAGTGGTGATTTAAAATAGGATAGGGAACTAACAAAAGAAATTTTAATAAGCGTTGGCCCCTTCCTGATTAAAAACAAGAACAGACTGGTAAACTTATCGCATTGATAACAAATATCTGCGCGGAGACCAACATGTTTCAGCCTTAGAGGGAGGGACCTCGGGCTTTCTTCAGGGTCTCTGTTCTAGATGGTGCTACTGCCTGTATAAGTGTAGTAAAGTGTGAAAAATTATACAAAAAAACACACAAGTGAAAAGAGCCAGAAAAGGATATAGTGTTCCTTCTTCTGTGCGTACTCCTCTTCGGAAGCAGGTACTCGGTTACTGTAGTCGGGGGACAAACATACAAGTGAAACACTTTCAGCAACCCTGGTCTGAGTATTACCAAGCATTGAGTCAAGAACTTTATCAACCTGTGATACTCACCCAGTGCTTCCGGGGAGTGGACCTCACCTCTTCCTGGACCTGGCTCAGGATATGTGAGACCCCGCTCTACGGGAACAGAAACCGACCTCATGGTTATGGTTATGGAGGGATCAAGTAGATCTACTCTCATGCATACTACACGAAGTCAAACGTGTTCTGGACGTAGAGTATACTGTCATACACCTGGACACGCTCTTGTGTCAGTGCCCCTCATTGCACCCACCCGCCGCGAGTCCAAAGGGACTCGAGAGAAGTTCTATTGACAAGGCTATGGGTTGATGTCAAACGTAGCCCGCCGAGGGTGCTAGCGTCTTACCTGTCCGTCGTTGTCTCGAGCTGTGACTGAGTCAGGGGGAGGCTCAGAACAGTGTTCGTCATTCTTACTTGAATGGTTAGAGAAAAAGTTCCCAACCAATCAGCCAGAGATACAACGACGTAACCTCCTACTGAGGCTCGAACTACTCGATGACGTCATACTCAACATTCGGGTAGTTCCAGTGATGTACAAAGGACCCCGTGGGTTTTCAGTGGCCGGTCAAAACTGCCTGGTGGGGAAATTAAGAGAGACTGAACCATGGGATGTCGTCATTCAGTCCGTGTTGATCAGTACCCAATTTGTACACCCATCTTTGCTCTTTGCGAAATAGGAAGTTGGACACATCGCTTACATGGGTGGGGATGTGTGGTTTTTCAAGAACATGCCAATGGAAATCGTTTTCACCATGATTATGCTCGATAAAGTGTTTGGTAAGTTTCGAGATATCTTTTTTGCAGCGGAATGTACTCTTGTGTTCCTGCATTCTCACTCTAACCTTTCTGGTGGTCATGCCAACATATCGCTCGTTACAGATGCATGTGAGGAGATAGATAAGGTTGTTGCTGTTGCAATTGGAGAATTGCCTCAACTCCCAAGGTCGATCTGTCCCGATATCCACGCTAGTGATCTTAGAGGTGAGTGGACAGACAGAACAGTTACCACAAGGGTGGTGGCCTGTAACAGGTGGCAGGTCCCAAAGGGTGCCCACTTCTCTCTTGGCAGTGGTTTTGGGACGGGTATGTACCAGTCGATCCCTTAAGTTTTTGGAGCGTTTGAACGCAAATAGGGGGAATTCAAGTTTGTCCTTCCCGCTATTAAGAATGCGCCAGTGTTTCTTGATAATTTTCTGGACCTTATTTGACTTGGTGTTATAAGTACTCACGAGAGTGAGTCGTTCTGTCGGAGGTTTGGCAGGTTTAGGTTCCAGTAGCGCAGCCCGGTGGTTGTTGGCTGCTCTTTTGCATGAGCGATTCACCAGTCTTTTGGGGTAATGCCTTGCCAGAAGCTGATTGGACAGTTCACCGGCATGTCGTTCAAAACTTTCAGCGGTGGAGCAGTTCCTGCGGACTCGTAGGAATTGCCCAAATGGGAGGTTATCCCTTAGGGCCTTGGGATGTTGACTCTCATACAATAGGAGGGAGTTGCGTGCCATTGGTTTCCGGTAGAGTTCGCTCTGTAGGCCATTCGCTGTACAGTAGACTGAAAGATCCAGGAAGGCTACTCTTTCCTTACTTATTTCAATAGTGAAACGGAGGTAGTCATTTTGATGATTGAGCCATTCGTGGAATTGTAGAATGGATTCTTGGGACCCTCTCCACACTAACAAGACATCGTCTATATATCTCTTCCACCAGATAATAGACGTGAAATGTGGGTTGCTCGCATGTAGTACCGTGGTCTGTTCAAATTTGTGAACATACAGGTTCGCCAGGGACGGGGCAAAAATACTTCCCATGCTGGTTCCAGAGATTTGATGATATATTCGGTCTTCAAACATGAAGAAATTTTCTTTCATTGCTATAGTAGCAAGCGACATGATAAAGGGTACAGGAGTGATGGAGTCAAGCTCAGATTCCTCCAGGATGGTGCGAACGGTGTCTAGAGTGGCATTCTGGGGGATCGATGTGTATAATGACTCAATGTCCAGTGAGACAAGGTAGTCAGTTTCTTGGCAAAAGTCAATTTCCGGGATTACCCTTAGGACATCAGTGGTGTCCTTCAGATACGTTGGCATGGTGTGCACCAGAGGTTTGAGGAAATGATCCGCAAATGCAGATAAAGGTTCCAGTAAGGACCCCTGCCCTGAAATGATAGGTCTGCCAGGAGGAGGTCTTTGTGGTTTGTGTACCTTGGGCAGAGTATAGAAGTATGGCATAGTGGGATTTTTGGCCTGGAGGAATTGTGCCTCTAAGTTGGTTATCCAGCCCTCTGCCAAAGCTTCCTCTACTAGATTCTTGATTTGGTTCATCAATCCTGGAGTGGGGTTGCTGGTCAGTGGTTCATAGGAAGTGCGGATGCTCAGTTGGCGGGAGCATTCCATTCTGTAAGTTTCGACATCCTGGACCACGATGGAACCCCCTTTGTCAGCGGGCTTCACGACTATGGTGTCGTCTTGGCAGAGGGAGTTCAGTGCCTTTCTTTCAGCTGCAGATAAGTTATTGTAACCTGAGTGGGTCGAGTATTGGATTTGGTCAATGTCATTTTTCACAGCTATCTCGAATGCGAGAAGCTGCGGGGGTATGGCATGAGTGGGAGGGAGAAAGGTGGATTTGTTCCTGAGACCTGTGTTGTTATCAGGTTCAATGCGAATGTCATCGCTGTTTTTCGGTTTGAAAAAGTAGTGGAGCCTGAGTTTACGAAAAAACTGAGCTAACTCGATTTGGAGTAGGAACGGGTCTCCCTCATCTGTGGTTACAAATCCAAGCCCTTTATTAAGGACTGCTTCTTCCAAATCTGTGAGAGTACGTTGGCTGAGGTTGACTACCAGGCTCTCACTGGTGGTATTGGTCACTCTTGGGCACCCCTCCTTGTGTGGCTCCTGGTCCCTGCGTGTGGGCCTGCTGTGTCCTCCCATTGGACCTGAGGTTGTCCCCGTGCCGGTCTTCTTTTGCCCCGTGACCGACTGGGGCCACGCGCTAAAAAAGGCTGGTTATTAAAATTAGGGAAACCTTGGAATGGGGCCATGGGTGGTTGAAAGGTGCCAGGGAAGCCCCAGGGTCCTGGTGGCCACCATGGCTGGTTGGGCATGTTGTATTGACCCCTCTGGTTCTGATATCTTCCGCCCCCTCTACCCCGATTTGGGCCAGCATTAGGTGGCTGATTAGTGGTATCTGAGTCGCTACCAGTGTCAGAGCTAGATCCAGAGTAGTTGGAACCATACCTCCTCCCATTCTTGGTAAAGTCTGGAGCTTTGTAATTATCGCTGGTGTAAGGGTACACCGTTTCCAGTTTGAATTTGTCTAGGTCTTTCTTGAATTTCTCAAGTTTAGTTTGCAATATAGACTCAGCAAATTCCTTGTTAATTCTGTCAGACTCGTCTTTATTTTTCTTGAAGTTAGCGGTGACCGCAGTTTTTATTTGCCCTTGAAGGACCTGTATCTCTACTAGTATTGCGTCTGCTACCCGTTTGGCTGTGCTGATTATTAAAATAAGCCAATCACGGGTGCATCGCCAGGCAATCAAAGACCAGTCACCCAGAAATTTCTTATCAGTAAGAAAAAGACGAGGGGCATTAGTTACTATCAGTCCCGGTGGTGCACAGCTTGCTCTCATGTATTCAGCCATGATAATCCCGTGGGTCTCAGTGCGGGAATGTGATTTCTTCATGGCTAGCAGTTTGGTCCAGTCGTCAGACTTGTTAACTGTGGGTGTGGGGAGAGTGTCCAGAATACTTGGCATGTTATCGAGTATTGATTTGTACATAGCATCATCATAGGCTAAACCATGGCGTTCTTCCATGGTGGAAGTGTGGGTAGGAGCTAGAAAAGCACCGTGAGGAAAGCGCAGGTGTATGACAGATTAGTGCTATTCTTAGTTTATAGAATAGATTTGCTCTCAAATAATGTGAGCACTCAATATAGCCCGCAGCTGCACGCTGCTCAAAGTCATAACAAAACAAACAGTAGGGGAGGGCTAGAGGGACGTTTAAAGACCGATGCCTAAGTAATGTCCCCAAAGGACTCAATTATACACAAGGTACTTAGGGGTCTAGGAGCTGAAACCAGAAAAGTGTTTGCTGCTATAAAACCTATGTCTAGTTAGTACTATAGGAATATAAACAGTAACAGACCGAATCGCCAATAAATGAAACACCTGTAATCGTGAGTCACCCCAGTTGTTTTGGATTCCCATCAAAGTCTTACAAGATCAATATTATCATTTGGTAATCCCTGGCGGGTATTGTGTCTCCTGACCATTGAGATCACAAGCATACCCTCTCGGATGGTTCGGGGTAGCGACCACAATCACACAGGTATCCCAAATGCTGTTGATTCAATGGGAAAGGTGCAGTGCAAAAAGGAATAAGTGGTGATTTAAAATAGGATAGGGAACTAACAAAAGAAATTTTAATAAGCGTTGGCCCCTTCCTGATTAAAAACAAGAACAGACTGGTAAACTTATCGCATTGATAACAAATATCTGCGCGGAGACCAACATGTTTCAGCCTTAGAGGGAGGGACCTCGGGCTTTCTTCAGGGTCTCTGTTCTAGATGGTGCTACTGCCTGTATAAGTGTAGTAAAGTGTGAAAAATTATACAAAAAAACACACAAGTGAAAAGAGCCAGAAAAGGATATAGTGTTCCTTCTTCTGTGCGTACTCCTCTTCGGAAGCAGGTACTCGGTTACTGTAGTCGGGGGACAAACATACAAGTGAAACACTTTCAGCAACCCTGGTCTGAGTATTACCAAACATCGAGTCAAGAACTTTATCAACTTGTGATACTCACCCAGTGCTTCCGGGGAGTGGACCTCACCTCTTCCTGGACCTGGCTCAGGATATGTGAGACCCCGCTCTACGGGAACAGAAACCGACCTCATGGTTATGGTTATGGAGGGATCAAGTAGATCTACTCTCATGCATACTACACGAAGTCAAACGTGTTCTGGACGTAGAGTATACTGTCATACACCTGGACACGCTCTTGTGTCAGTGCCCCTCATTGCACCCACCCGCCGCGAGTCCAAAGGGACTCGAGAGAAGTTCTATTGACAAGGCTATGGGTTGATGTCAAACGTAGCCCGCCGAGGGTGCTAGCGTCTTACCTGTCCGTCGTTGTCTCGAGCTGTGACTGAGTCAGGGGGAGGCTCAGAACAGTGTTCGTCATTCTTACTTGAATGGTTAGAGAAAAAGTTCCCAACCAATCAGCCAGAGATACAACGACGTAACCTCCTACTGAGGCTCGAACTACTCGATGACGTCATACTCAACATTCGGGTAGTTCCAGTGATGTACAAAGGACCCCGTGGGTTTTCAGTGGCCGGTCAAAACTGCCTGGTGGGGAAATTAAGAGAGACTGAACCATGGGATGTCGTCATTCAGTCCGTGTTGATCAGTACCCAATTTGTACACCCATCTTTGCTCTTTGCGAAATAGGAAGTTGGACACATCGCTTACATGGGTGGGGATGTGTGGTTTTTCAAGAACATGCCAATGGAAATCGTTTTCACCATGATTATGCTCGATAAAGTGTTTGGTAAGTTTCGAGATATCTTTTTTGCAGCGGAATGTACTCTTGTGTTCCTGCATTCTCACTCTAACCTTTCTGGTGGTCATGCCAACATATCGCTCGTTACAGATGCATGTGAGGAGATAGATAAGGTTGTTGCTGTTGCAATTGGAGAATTGCCTCAACTCCCAAGGTCGATCTGTCCCGATATCCACGCTAGTGATCTTAGAGGTGAGTGGACAGACAGAACAGTTACCACAAGGGTGGTGGCCTGTAACAGGTGGCAGGTCCCAAAGGGTGCCCACTTCTCTCTTGGCAGTGGTTTTGGGACGGGTATGTACCAGTCGATCCCTTAAGTTTTTGGAGCGTTTGAACGCAAATAGGGGGAATTCAAGTTTGTCCTTCCCGCTATTAAGAATGCGCCAGTGTTTCTTGATAATTTTCTGGACCTTATTTGACTTGGTGTTATAAGTACTCACGAGAGTGAGTCGTTCTGTCGGAGGTTTGGCAGGTTTAGGTTCCAGTAGCGCAGCCCGGTGGTTGTTGGCTGCTCTTTTGCATGAGCGATTCACCAGTCTTTTGGGGTAATGCCTTGCCAGAAGCTGATTGGACAGTTCACCGGCATGTCGTTCAAAACTTTCAGCGGTGGAGCAGTTCCTGCGGACTCGTAGGAATTGCCCAAATGGGAGGTTATCCCTTAGGGCCTTGGGATGTTGACTCTCATACAATAGGAGGGAGTTGCGTGCCATTGGTTTCCGGTAGAGTTCGCTCTGTAGGCCATTCGCTGTACAGTAGACTGAAAGATCCAGGAAGGCTACTCTTTCCTTACTTATTTCAATAGTGAAACGGAGGTAGTCATTTTGATGATTGAGCCATTCGTGGAATTGTAGAATGGATTCTTGGGACCCTCTCCACACTAACAAGACATCGTCTATATATCTCTTCCACCAGATAATAGACGTGAAATGTGGGTTGCTCGCATGTAGTACCGTGGTCTGTTCAAATTTGTGAACATACAGGTTCGCCAGGGACGGGGCAAAAATACTTCCCATGCTGGTTCCAGAGATTTGATGATATATTCGGTCTTCAAACATGAAGAAATTTTCTTTCATTGCTATAGTAGCAAGCGACATGATAAAGGGTACAGGAGTGATGGAGTCAAGCTCAGATTCCTCCAGGATGGTGCGAACGGTGTCTAGAGTGGCATCCTGGGGGATCGATGTGTATAATGACTCAATGTCCAGTGAGACAAGGTAGTCAGTTTCTTGGCAAAAGTCAATTTCCGGGATTACCCTTAGGACATCAGTGGTGTCCTTCAGATACGTTGGCATGGTGTGCACCAGAGGTTTGAGGAAATGATCCGCAAATGCAGATAAAGGTTCCAGTAAGGACCCCTGCCCTGAAATGATAGGTCTGCCAGGAGGAGGTCTTTGTGGTTTGTGTACCTTGGGCAGAGTATAGAAGTATGGCATAGTGGGATTTTTGGCCTGGAGGAATTGTGCCTCTAAGTTGGTTATCCAGCCCTCTGCCAAAGCTTCCTCTACTAGATTCTTGATTTGGTTCATCAATCCTGGAGTGGGGTCGCTGGTCAGTGGTTCATAGGAAGTGCGGATGCTCAGTTGGCGGGAGCATTCCATTCTGTAAGTTTCGACATCCTGGACCACGATGGAACCCCCTTTGTCAGCGGGCTTCACGACTATGGTGTCGTCTTGGCAGAGGGAGTTCAGTGCCTTTCTTTCAGCTGCAGATAAGTTATTGTAACCTGAGTGGGTCGAGTATTGGATTTGGTCAATGTCATTTTTCACAGCTATCTCGAATGCGAGAAGCTGCGGGGGTATGGCATGAGTGGGAGGGGAGGGAAAAGCTGTAACGAGCGATATGTTGGCATGACCACCAGAAAGGTTAGAGTGAGAATGCAGGAACACAAGAGTACATTCCGCTGCAAAAAAGATATCTCGAAACTTACCAAACACTTTATCGAGCATAATCATGGTGAAAACGATTTCCATTGGCATGTTCTTGAAAAACCACACATCCCCACCCATGTAAGCGATGTGTCCAACTTCCTATTTCGCAAAGAGCAAAGATGGGTGTACAAATTGGGTACTGATCAACACGGACTGAATGACGACATCCCATGGTTCAGTCTCTCTTAATTTCCCCACCAGGCAGTTTTGACCGGCCACTGAAAACCCACGGGGTCCTTTGTACATCACTGGAACTACCCGAATGTTGAGTATGACGTCATCGAGTAGTTCGAGCCTCAGTAGGAGGTTACGTCGTTGTATCTCTGGCTGATTGGTTGGGAACTTTTTCTCTAACCATTCAAGTAAGAATGACGAACACTGTTCTGAGCCTCCCCCTGACTCAGTCACAGCTCGAGACAACGACGGACAGGTAAGACGCTAGCACCCTCGGCGGGCTACGTTTGACATCAACCCATAGCCTTGTCAATAGAACTTCTCTCGAGTCCCTTTGGACTCGCGGCGGGTGGGTGCAATGAGGGGCACTGACACAAGAGCGTGTCCAGGTGTATGACAGTATACTCTACGTCCAGAACACGTTTGACTTCGTGTAGTATGCATGAGAGTAGATCTACTTGATCCCTCCATAACCATAACCATGAGGTCGGTTTCTGTTCCCGTAGAGCGGGGTCTCACATATCCTGAGCCAGGTCCAGGAAGAGGTGAGGTCCACTCCCCGGAAGCACTGGGTGAGTATCACAGGTTGATAAAGTTCTTGACTCGATGCTTGGTAATACTCAGACCAGGGTTGCTGAAAGTGTTTCACTTGTATGTTTGTCCCCCGACTACAGTAACCGAGTACCTGCTTCCGAAGAGGAGTACGCACAGAAGAAGGAACACTATATCCTTTTCTGGCTCTTTTCACTTGTGTGTTTTTTTGTATAATTTTTCACACTTTACTACACTTATACAGGCAGTAGCACCATCTAGAACAGAGACCCTGAAGAAAGCCCGAGGTCCCTCCCTCTAAGGCTGAAACATGTTGGTCTCCGCGCAGATATTTGTTATCAATGCGATAAGTTTACCAGTCTGTTCTTGTTTTTAATCAGGAAGGGGCCAACGCTTATTAAAATTTCTTTTGTTAGTTCCCTATCCTATTTTAAATCACCACTTATTCCTTTTTGCACTGCACCTTTCCCATTGAATCAACAGCATTTGGGATACCTGTGTGATTGTGGTCGCTACCCCGAACCATCCGAGAGGGTATGCTTGTGATCTCAATGGTCAGGAGACACAATACCCGCCAGGGATTACCAAATGATAATATTGATCTTGTAAGACTTTGATGGGAATCCAAAACAACTGGGGTGACTCACGATTACAGGTGTTTCATTTATTGGCGATTCGGTCTGTTACTGTTTATATTCCTATAGTACTAACTAGACATAGGTTTTATAGCAGCAAACACTTTTCTGGTTTCAGCTCCTAGACCCCTAAGTACCTTGTGTATAATTGAGTCCTTTGGGGACATTACTTAGGCATCGGTCTTTAAACGTCCCTCTAGCCCTCCCCTACTGTTTGTTTTGTTATGACTTTGAGCAGCGTGCAGCTGCGGGCTATATTGAGTGCTCACATTATTTGAGAGCAAATCTATTCTATAAACTAAGAATAGCACTAATCTGTCATACACCTGCGCTTTCCTCACGGTGCTTTTCTAGCTCCTACCCACACTTCCACCATGGAAGAACGCCATGGTTTAGCCTATGATGATGCTATGTACAAATCAATACTCGATAACATGCCAAGTATTCTGGACACTCTCCCCACACCCACAGTTAACAAGTCTGACGACTGGACCAAACTGCTAGCCATGAAGAAATCACATTCCCGCACTGAGACCCACGGGATTATCATGGCTGAATACATGAGAGCAAGCTGTGCACCACCGGGACTGATAGTAACTAATGCCCCTCGTCTTTTTCTTACTGATAAGAAATTTCTGGGTGACTGGTCTTTGATTGCCTGGCGATGCACCCGTGATTGGCTTATTTTAATAATCAGCACAGCCAAACGGGTAGCAGACGCAATACTAGTAGAGATACAGGTCCTTGAAGGGCAAATAAAAACTGCGGTCACCGCTAACTTCAAGAAAAATAAAGACGAGTCTGACAGAATTAACAAGGAATTTGCTGAGTCTATATTGCAAACTAAACTTGAGAAATTCAAGAAAGACCTAGACAAATTCAAACTGGAAACGGTGTACCCTTACACCAGCGATAATTACAAAGCTCCAGACTTTACCAAGAATGGGAGGAGGTATGGTTCCAACTACTCTGGATCTAGCTCTGACACTGGTAGCGACTCATATACCACTAATCAGCCACCTAATGCTGGCCCAAATCGGGGTAGAGGGGGCGGAAGATATCAGAACCAGAGGGGTCAATACAACATGCCCAACCAGCCATGGTGGCCACCATGACCCTGGGGCTTCCCTGGCACCTTTCAACCACCCATGGCCCCATTCCAAGGTTTCCCTAATTTTAATAACCAGCCTTTTTTAGCGCGTGGCCCCAGTCGGTCACGGGGCAAAAGAAGACCGGCACGGGGACAACCTCAGGTCCAATGGGAGGACACAGCAGGCCCACACGCAGGGACCAGGAGCCACACAAGGAGGGGTGCCCAAGAGTGACCAATACCACCAGTGAGAGCCTGGTAGTCAACCTCAGCCAACGTACTCTCACAGATTTGGAAGAAGCAGTCCTTAATAAAGGGCTTGGATTTGTAACCACAGATGAGGGAGACCCGTTCCTACTCCAAATCGAGTTAGCTCAGTTTTTTCGTAAACTCAGGCTCCACTACTTTTTCAAACCGAAAAACAGCGATGACATTCGCATTGAACCTGATAACAACACAGGTCTCAGGAACAAATCCACCTTTCTCCCTCCCACTCATGCCATACCCCCGCAGCTTCTCGCATTCGAGATAGCTGTGAAAAATGACATTGACCAAATCCAATACTCGACCCACTCAGGTTACAATAACTTATCTGCAGCTGAAAGAAAGGCACTGAACTCCCTCTGCCAAGACGACACCATAGTCGTGAAGCCCGCTGACAAAGGGGGTTCTATCGTGGTCCAGGATGTCGAAACTTACAGAATGGAATGCTCCCGCCAACTGAGCATCCGCACTTCCTATGAACCACTGACCAGCGACCCCACTCCAGGATTGATGAACCAAATCAAGAATCTAGTAGAGGAAGCTTTGGCAGAGGGCTGGATAACCAACTTAGAGGCACAATTCCTCCAGGCCAAAAATCCCACTATGCCATACTTCTATACTCTGCCCAAGGTACACAAACCACAAAGACCTCCTCCTGGCAGACCTATCATTTCAGGGCAGGGGTCCTTACTGGAACCTTTATCTGCATTTGCGGATCATTTCCTCAAACCTCTGGTGCACACCATGCCAACGTATCTGAAGGACACCACTGATGTCCTAAGGGTAATCCCGGAAATTGACTTTTGCCAAGAAACTGACTACCTTGTCTCACTGGACATTGAGTCATTATACACATCGATCCCCCAGGATGCCACTCTAGACACCGTTCGCACCATCCTGGAGGAATCTGAGCTTGACTCCATCACTCCTGTACCCTTTATCATGTCGCTTGCTACTATAGCAATGAAAGAAAATTTCTTCATGTTTGAAGACCGAATATATCATCAAATCTCTGGAACCAGCATGGGAAGTATTTTTGCCCCGTCCCTGGCGAACCTGTATGTTCACAAATTTGAACAGACCACGGTACTACATGCGAGCAACCCACATTTCACGTCTATTATCTGGTGGAAGAGATATATAGACGATGTCTTGTTAGTGTGGAGAGGGTCCCAAGAATCCATTCTACAATTCCACGAATGGCTCAATCATCAAAATGACTACCTCCGTTTCACTATTGAAATAAGTAAGGAAAGAGTAGCCTTCCTGGATCTTTCAGTCTACTGTACAGCGAATGGCCTACAGAGCGAACTCTACCGGAAACCAATGGCACGCAACTCCCTCCTATTGTATGAGAGTCAACATCCCAAGGCCCTAAGGGATAACCTCCCATTTGGGCAATTCCTACGAGTCCGCAGGAACTGCTCCACCGCTGAAAGTTTTGAACGACATGCCGGTGAACTGTCCAATCAGCTTCTGGCAAGGCATTACCCCAAAAGACTGGTGAATCGCTCATGCAAAAGAGCAGCCAACAACCACCGGGCTGCGCTACTGAAACCTAAACCTGCCAAACCTCCGACAGAACGACTCACTCTCGTGAGTACTTATAACACCAAGTCAAATAAGGTCCAGAAAATTATCAAGAAACACTGGCGCATTCTTAATAGCGGGAAGGACAAACTTGAATTCCCCCTATTTGCGTTCAAACGCTCCAAAAACTTAAGGGATCGACTGGTACATACCCGTCCCAAAACCACTGCCAAGAGAGAAGTGGGCACCCTTTGGGACCTGCCACCTGTTACAGGCCACCACCCTTGTGGTAACTGTTCTGTCTGTCCACTCACCTCTAAGATCACTAGCGTGGATATCGGGACAGATCGACCTTGGGAGTTGAGGCAATTCTCCAATTGCAACAGCAACAACCTTATCTATCTCCTCACATGCATCTGTAACGAGCGATATGTTGGCATGACCACCAGAAAGGTTAGAGTGAGAATGCAGGAACACAAGAGTACATTCCGCTGCAAAAAAGATATCTCGAAACTTACCAAACACTTTATCGAGCATAATCATGGTGAAAACGATTTCCATTGGCATGTTCTTGAAAAACCACACATCCCCACCCATGTAAGCGATGTGTCCAACTTCCTATTTCGCAAAGAGCAAAGATGGGTGTACAAATTGGGTACTGATCAACACGGACTGAATGACGACATCCCATGGTTCAGTCTCTCTTAATTTCCCCACCAGGCAGTTTTGACCGGCCACTGAAAACCCACGGGGTCCTTTGTACATCACTGGAACTACCCGAATGTTGAGTATGACGTCATCGAGTAGTTCGAGCCTCAGTAGGAGGTTACGTCGTTGTATCTCTGGCTGATTGGTTGGGAACTTTTTCTCTAACCATTCAAGTAAGAATGACGAACACTGTTCTGAGCCTCCCCCTGACTCAGTCACAGCTCGAGACAACGACGGACAGGTAAGACGCTAGCACCCTCGGCGGGCTACGTTTGACATCAACCCATAGCCTTGTCAATAGAACTTCTCTCGAGTCCCTTTGGACTCGCGGCGGGTGGGTGCAATGAGGGGCACTGACACGAGAGCGTGTCCAGGTGTATGACAGTATACTCTACGTCCAGAACACGTTTGACTTCGTGTAGTATGCATGAGAGTAGATCTACTTGATCCCTCCATAACCATAACCATGAGGTCGGTTTCTGTTCCCGTAGAGCGGGGTCTCACATATCCTGAGCCAGGTCCAGGAAGAGGTGAGGTCCACTCCCCGGAAGCACTGGGTGAGTATCACAGGTTGATAAAGTTCTTGACTCGATGCTTGGTAATACTCAGACCAGGGTTGCTGAAAGTGTTTCACTTGTATGTTTGTCCCCCGACTACAGTAACCGAGTACCTGCTTCCGAAGAGGAGTACGCACAGAAGAAGGAACACTATATCCTTTTCTGGCTCTTTTCACTTGTGTGTTTTTTTGTATAATTTTTCACACTTTACTACACTTATACAGGCAGTAGCACCATCTAGAACAGAGACCCTGAAGAAAGCCCGAGGTCCCTCCCTATAAGGCTGAAACATGTTGGTCTCCGCGCAGATATTTGTTATCAATGCGATAAGTTTACCAGTCTGTTCTTGTTTTTAATCAGGAAGGGGCCAACGCTTATTAAAATTTCTTTTGTTAGTTCCCTATCCTATTTTAAATCACCACTTATTCCTTTTTGCACTGCACCTTTCCCATTGAATCAACAGCATTTGGGATACCTGTGTGATTGTGGTCGCTACCCCGAACCATCCGAGAGGGTATGCTTGTGATCTCAATGGTCAGGAGACACAATACCCGCCAGGGATTACCAAATGATAATATTGATCTTGTAAGACTTTGATGGGAATCCAAAACAACTGGGGTGACTCACGATTACAGGTGTTTCATTTATTGGCGATTCGGTCTGTTACTGTTTATATTCCTATAGTACTAACTAGACATAGGTTTTATAGCAGCAAACACTTTTCTGGTTTCAGCTCCTAGACCCCTAAGTACCTTGTGTATAATTGAGTCCTTTGGGGACATTACTTAGGCATCGGTCTTTAAACGTCCCTCTAGCCCTCCCCTACTGTTTGTTTTGTTATTATATAATTGGAGTATACCTGAATGACAGATTTAATTTACTTAAAAGCCCCTTGTAAAGTGGTATACCATATACCCAGGGACTGATTGTGCCGCCCAAAGAAATAGCATTTCAAACCTGTCTCAAGCCTGCTACTGCAGTGCCTGTGCTGCAGTGTACTGCCACTTCGACTTGGCATTTAAAACTACTTACCAAGCCTTAAACTCCAATTTTATTACATATCAGTAACCCCTAAGGTAGGCCCTAAGTAGTCCTAGGGGCATCATGCTATGTAAGTAAAAGGTAAGACATGTACTGTGGTAGTTTGTATGTCCTAGTAGTATCAAACAGTCTATTACATTTTTCACTACTGTGAGGTCTGCCCCTCTCATAGGTTAGCATTGGGTATTCCCTTATACTTTTTGGGGGGTAATTCCATATCAGAGAGGAGAAGCCTTATTTATTTATTGATAAATCCTGTCTACTGGTGAGGTTGGATTTAATCTTACTATTGTATAAATGCCATTTTTAGAGAGTGAGCATTTCTCTGCACTTACTGCTCTATTTGCATGAAAACCTGTCTTCAATTGACGTCTGGATTGGGCTGCGAGACAGCTACATATGTGCATTCCCTGTAGACAGCCACAACACAGGTCACTCAACTGCAACTGCATTCATCTGCATTCTGATTGGCCTGGGGGAGAGCTCCGCTCCCCTTACCGCAAATATGTTCAAGAACGATAATTTATGTCAGTAAGTACAGTATACCTACATCTTATAATCATGTGTGTTTAAATAATTTGTCGTTAGATCGTTTAAATATTGAAAAGGATCTGTTTTTAATAGACATTTTACAAAAACAACTGGTACATTTGGGAATTCTGTAAAGGAAAAACCCAACTGCAGTGACATTGCCAACCACAATGCCGTGACTCGGATTTGAACCGAGGTTGCTGCGGCCACAACGCAGAGTACTAACCACTATACGATCACGGCGAGCTACTTGGGCTCAATAACGTACAGTGACATGAAGAAATTATAATTCGGAACACTCAGGGCTACTACTGTGATAGGCTGAATGTGTTCATTGCTTCCTCATTCCTTATACAAAGGCTTTATCTCCTCAGTGGTTGATAGGCTGAAACCGTTTTCTGGCCGCCTGCTTGTGAACTGGCAGGAGTCAAAGATCACACATACACTGGTGGGCCTGTGATGGGACACCAATGCAGAGAAACACACCTGGCGCAGATATTCTATTCTGTTTATTAGACCTGCATCTCCCCTGTACCTCCTCAAGCCATCTGTATGTGAAGCAAGAAAGAGTTAAGGAACGGTCCATCTACACTTTTATTGGGAGGATGCTGCCGTGAGCTCCTCCCAGCTAATCACACAAACAGCAGTAAAGCAAGATAACTACAAAGTTAGGGGGGACTGCATGGTTAGGTTTTTGAGGAATTATTGAAACTGACCTCAGTGACCCATAATCAGAGCTGTGGCTAATGACTGCATGCCTAATTATGATGAAGCAAGCACCATGGCTCGTAGGGGCCCCACAACACACTTTTCTTAGCTCATTGAATTAAAGTATAAACTCCTGCCATGTGTGAGTGGTAAAGGCTTGGTAATTTTGTTGCTTTTCAAATTCACGTCTGATAACAAGACGAAGGAACATTGGGGCATCAGACTCTTTGGAAAGTAGCCACCAACTGCAGAGAAAGAGAGAAAGAGGGAAAAGGCAGTATGAGGTGTGGAGAAGGGGGCGTGGCTTGGGCGCCGATGGCGATGGTCGCCTGAGAGCTCGGCTCCGGGACTGAGCCCGTGATTATCCTGTAAATCGGAGGCTGCGGGGCACCCCAGCCCCCGCATTCTGCTGATCGGCCCGACGGAGACCTGCCGGGGCCCTTGGCGCAGTCCGAACGAGCGGTGACCCGGCGGAAAATCGAAGTTTGTGGAACTGCGGAGTGCGACCCAACATGGCGCCCGGACTTCATTGTCCCCCTGGCCGGATCCATTAGACTGGAGGAGCATCACTAACAGCGGCGCACCCCCTGCACTTCCGTCTCCCAGAGATGTGAGGATCTGGACATCGGTCAGATCGGACTCTTTCAACGAGGATCGCACTTGGATGGGCAGATGCCCTCGCTATAGTGGATCCCGCACGCGGACGCCTAAAGGTCCCGACAGTGGCCCCACTCCCTACACCGCACTTGGCTACTTTTTCCTGGCCGACCCACTTCCATGGGAGGCGCAACCCTTTGGCGCCGCAAATCATCCGGTGGAGTTGGTGACCCTCACTCCGGGACTCTATCGGCCGTACGGGCCTGCCCAACCTGGCGACGATTGTCTCCGCCTCCTCCTCGGTGCCCTCAGACGACGTGGTGGTGGCGCGAGCCGAAGCTGAGAAGGTCCAACAGGCCCTGGAGACGGGGATCTCCGGCACTCGACCTGAGGCCCAGCAACCGGGAGAGTCATAGCCGGCGCCTGCACTCGGAGGCGCCTGCTCCTGGACCCGCACTGTGTGCTCCCGGCGACATGGGGAAACCTAGAGGAGCCAAGGGGGCTACCCCAGCCGCTTCAGACTCGGAGACCCAGGACAAAGAGGAACGTGGGGACCCAGAGAGTTCTGGCGGTGCATCAATGCAGCAGCAATTTGACCGCGTCTTGGAGGCGATTGCGACCACGCGCTCGGCCCTCCAGCAGGACATTGCCCAGGTAGCGACGAGCCTAGGCCTCCTTAGAGCGGATCACGGCAAACTTTCGGACAGGGTCAAGGAAGTGGAGAGCTCGGTGAAAACCTTGGAGCCGGCGCAGCGAACCTTGGCTGCGACTATGAAGGATGCCCTGTCCCGGATTACGGCCCTGGAGCAGAGAGCGGAGGATGCGGAAGGCCGTAACAGGAGGAACAACATTCGTGTGGTGGGCCTGCCGGAAAAGATTGAGGATGGCGACATGGTGGCATACTTGGAAGCCTGGCTCCGAGACACGGTGGCCCCGGAGGGTCTATCCTCCTTCTACACCCTGGAGCGTGCCCATAGAGTCCCAGCGAGGCCACCGCAACAGGGACGTGCCCCGCGACCAGTGGTGGCGAGGTTATTGCACTTTCGGGACAGAGACCTCATCCTCAATGCCGCCAGACATAATGGTCCATTCGAAGTGGCGAACAGCCAGGTGAACATCTTCCCGGATTACACCTATGAAACTCAACGCAGAAGGTTTTCCTTCCTGGCGGTCAAGCGCGAGCTCAGGAGCGAGGGCATCCAATACTCGCGCCTATTTCCTGCGAGGCTCCGCATAATTGTCGATGACAAGACTCAATTCTTTGATACCCCGGAGGATGTCTGTAACTGGCTTGAACTCTATAGAGCAGGGAAAGATGGCTTCGGCTCCTCATCTCAGCAGGCGACGGAGCCGGAGCAGAGACGGCGGTCCAAAAGGATTCGGAGTCGCCGTGGCCGCTCAGGCGGACCCTCAACTGCGGAGACATCGACGGAGTGGAAGGGAGTGCTGGAGGTGTTATCTGCGCTGTCTGGCTCACGGGACGATGCCATTGAGGAGGAAGCGGACCCTGGGGACGAGGGGGTACCAACGGACTCCGAGGAATCGGTGACTGATAGCGTCCATACGCCGGTGATCACACCGAAATCGGTGGAGGACCTTCTGGATGGGCAGGGTTAACGGGGTGAGCTACTTCCTTTTGGGTGGGGGCCCGGCACGGGGGTGGCGGGTGCCGACAATTGATGCTGACTCCCAGGGGAGGGGGGGTGGGGTGCCTTGTTTTTGCCCCGAGGGTTTTTGGCACTGTTTTGGGCTTGCCTTAGTCCTGGTGGCCTGAGCGTCGAGGGCCCACTGCCACCGCCCGGCCCGCACCTGGCCCTTAAGGCCTTCCTACGGTGGCGACCGCAGGATTAGTGAGGGATAGTGGGTTTTTGGAGGGTATGGTTTGGATGGGAACTAGATGGTGCTATTTGGGTCCTGTTCTGGGGTGGGTGGATGAGGGTTTGGTTCATACTTGGGTTGTTAAGTTTTGGTTGGGGAAAATGGCCGCCATCAGTGCTGGGATGATTGATGCCCTTTCTTTGTTGGGACCCAGATGGGGAGACTTTGCGAGAACGATATGGGACAATGGCTGATGTTGCTAATCTGAAATGTATTACTTGGAACGTGCGGGGGCTTCATATCATGTCTAGGCGTCACAAAGTCCACGCTTATTTAGTGCGTAGGGGGGTACAAATGGCGCTGCTACAGGAGACTCATCTGAACAAGGCGGAAGGGGCGGCGCTACAGCGTAGATGGAGGGGGCAGGTCTTTTGCACTTCGTACTCCGCGTATGCCAGAGGGGCGCTGATTTGGGTTAGAGCTGGGGTTCCCTTCCAGGTCACGAAAACAGTGATAGATCCAGAGGGGCGATAAGTGGCCATTTCGGGCACTTTGGGAGGGAGAGATCTAAACGTTTGCTGTGTGTACGCTCCCAATATAGACCAGACTGCCTTCCTTTCCAGGTTATCAGGCTCGTTGGCCCACTTCTTCTCCGGGCCCCTCCTGCTCGGTGGAGATTTCAACTCAGTAGTGGATGTGGACACTGACCGCTCGCATCCACCCCTCCCTGATTCTCCGGTTCGCCGCATGGCTAAGGGTCGTAGGGACTGGCAGACTCATTGGGGTCTAACGGATATCTGGAGGGCGCAGCACCCCACAACTAGGGACTATTCCTACTTCTCGAGCCTCCATGAGTTGCACGTTAGACTGGACGGATTTCTTGGCTCGCCTGAACTGGTTTCGGCAGCGGTCCGGTCTGAATATTTGACCAGGACCATATCAGATCATAACACCCTCCTGCTGGACCTTCGTTGGTTTCCCGGGGTGCCTGCGGTGCCCACCTGGAAGTTACGGCCCGAGATCCTTGAGGACAGTGTTTTCAGAGCGGACCTAGGCGATAAGATCTCGGAGTACTTTGCGTCCAACGGTGGCACCGCGAGCTCGAGAGCGTTAGAGTGGGATGCTTTTAAGGTGGTGGTGAGGGGGTACTGTATTTCTAAAAAGGTCGGCATGAGGCGAATTATCCTCGCCGACCTAGATACAGCGGACCGGAAGCTCCGCGAGTTGGAACTCCGCCGCCCCGGGCGCCCTGAATTACAGGCACGCACAGCGGAGGCGAAGGAGGCGGTAGCGGCGGAGGTCGAACGGCTGCGCTGTTTTGACTACAAGGCCTATACGGTTCGGTCCCTCGCAGAGGGGGATAGGTCGAGCGCGCTGCTGGCATGGCTTGCCAACCCTACGCGCCAATCCTCATTGATGACGTCCATGCGCAAGGCAAACGGGACTGTAGTATACACTCAGCCTGAGATTCTGAGCTGCTACCGGCAATACTACGAACGTTTGTACCGCAGTCGCTCTGCCCGAGACCCTGACCTGCTTACTAATTATCTACGGCCTCTGGAGCTCCGAACAGTGGAGCAGGACGTGGCGAAAGCCCTGGGGTCCGACATAGAACTGGGAGAGATCCGTAGCGCCATTAAAAAGATGGCGCGGAATAAGACCCCGGGCCTAGACGGCCTTCCTGTGGAGTTCTATGCAGCTTATGCTGATCTCCTAGCCCCTAGGTTATTAATAGTATACAGAGAGGCGAAGAGGCTTGGGCGACTCCCGGGCTCGATGTGCGAGGCCTTGGTGGTTCCCCTCCTCAAGCCCGGAAGGGACTCATCCGATCCGGGGTCTTACCGTCCCTTATCAATGCTGACGGTTGACTATAAAATACTGAGCAGCATCTTGGCCTCGAGGCTGCTGGGGCACATGAGGTCCCTGGTACATGAGGACCAAGCTGGATTTATCCCCAGGCGTAACACGACCATGAACATTCGCAGGTTGTTCCGCTTGCTAGGAGAACCGCTTGCGGACGCCCCGTGCCCGGTTGTCTTATCGGTAGACTTAGAGAAGGCTTTTGACAGCCTGGAATGGGACTACCTTTGCACTGTGCTACGGAGGTTCGGCCTCGGTGAGGGCTTCATCAGGTGGACCAAGGTCCTGTATGCCTCTGCATCGGCCAGGGTTCGGGCGGGACCGCTAATTTCCTCACAATATCCGGTGGAGAGGGGCACGAGGCAGGGATGTTCGTTATCCCCACTTCTCTTTGCGCTGGTGGTGGAGCCACTCGCGCTGCATCTCCGGTCGGGAGCCCATTATACGGGCCTGTGGACTCCTTCGGGCCCGCACTACATTTCGCTGTATGCAGACGACCTGCTGCTCTTCCTCGAGGACCCGTTCGCTGCCTTGCATGGAGCTGCGACGGCGCTCACGGAGTTTGGGGAGGTCTCGGGCCTCCGGGTGAATTGGACTAAGACCTGTCTTTTCCCGGTTCGCAGGGGCACCCCTAGCCCTGCTCTCAGTAGGGAGATTAGGTGGGAACCTGACTGCTTTAAGTACCTGGGGGTGTACGTCTATCATGAACCATCTGACCTCCTGGATGGGAACATTGCCCGCGGCACTCGAGCACTTCGAGGCAGTATGGACTTCTGGGCCACGCTACCGCTCTCTGTGGCAGGGCGGATCGCTTTGCTCAAAATGGTGGCGCTTCCCAGGTTGTTGTATTATTTCCGGACACTACCGATCTGGGTCCCACCGGCCACGTTTCGACTATTACGATCAATGATAGTCGGATTCCTCTGGGGCTCGGGCCGCCGACGGGTGGCCCTCAAGACCCTGATGAGGCCGAAGGCTGAGGGTGGGCTTGCGGTGCCGGACTTTGAAAAGTATTATTTAGCGGCGCAGCTCCAGACCTTCACCCAGGAGATCGCCCGGGAATTCCGGGGCCCAGAAGACAGAAGGGGTACGGGTATAGCCAGGCATGTTCTCTCCTTCATAGCGCTGCGACAACGTTTGGCCTTACAGGACTTGTCGCTTGAGGAGCGGACCGTTCGCCTGTGTTGGAACCGAGCTCACGCCCGGGGCCACCTGAGAATACCGTATGCGCCCGAAATACCTTTGGGGATGCTGACGGCTTTGCCCCATGGCGGCGATTGGTCACGGTTGGCGAACTGGGAGGACGCAGGCTTACAGCTGATAGGTGACCTATACGAGGACGGGGCGCTCTTGCCCTTTCAGGAGCTCATTGATCGCTTCGAGATTCCTCGCTGCGACTTTCTGCTGCACTCGGCCCTAGTCCGAGCGATCCAGGCGCACTGGAAATGCGGGCAGGAGGAACCCCCTTTATCTCCGGTGTGCCAATACGTGATGATGTCTGCGGGCACGGTGAAGGCGGTCACTTGCCTCTACGGCAGACTGATCAATGAGGGGCTGGCTCCCCTCACTACTCTGAGAACCCGTTGGGAGGAGGACATTGGCAAGGAGATCCCGGAGACGACCTGGTCCCAACTGGTGCGGCGAGCCTGGAAGGGCACACGCCACGCCCGCTTTCAATTGGTCCACTACTACGTGCTCCATAGAGCATATCTGACCCCGGTGAAAATCAGGCGATATTTTGCTACGAGTTCGGCGGACTGCCCCAGGTGCCCGGCCCAGGAGGCGGACCTTCTCCACATGTTGTGGGCCTGCCCGGGATTGTCCTCCTATTGGGTAGAAGTGGGGAAGACCCTGGAGGAGGTGACGGGGAGATCCTTATCGTTTGACGCGGCGGTGGGACTCCTGCACTGGTTCCCTCATACCCCCAAGAACAAAATATCTAGCAAGTTCATCGATTTAGGGCTGCTCCTTGCTAAACGAGAGGTGACCAGGAACTAGAAGGCACGAGCTGGTCCGACAGGAAGCCGGTGGCACAGCGAACTTATGAAGTGGGCGGCGGGGGAGAGCACACTGAGATACCAGCTAGCTTGGAGGCAGCGTAATGAGAAGGCACAGGAGGCAGCACTGGAGTGGGAGACGTTAGTGCAGGCCCTTAGGGATTATTGCGCCCCCAGTGACTCTGAAAGTGAGGAAGCAGCTCGCCCCAAGTCCCGATAGTCGATTGCACTTTTCAGCTCTGTTGCTTTCCCCATGGGTCCTTTCGCAGATCCTGTTGCGGTTGTTACCGTGCGCTGATGGCGGGGTTGGGTAGGGTTTACTTTGGTTCATAGCGTTTTGAGGGTGGGGTTTTCTTTCTGGGTTTTATAGGCTTGTTTGGAAAAGCAGATGACGGACAGTGGATCATCCGGACCAGCTTCGACATCCTGCTGAGCCCCCATTGAATTTCGCTGCCCGCCCCCAGGGTTGTGGGCTGAATGGCTGTGTACGAGAAGTACGGCTGGGGGACGGAGGGTTGTGTCTCATTGATTTTGCTTGTTCTATAATGCTGGTCGATTATGTAACGATTTACTGATTCCTGCAATAAAAATATATTAAAAAAAAAAAATAAATGAGGTGTGGAGAAAACAGCAGCAGGTACAAGGAGCTCAAATGAGATTAATGGCGCCTAAATAGAGCACGTAAAGGAACAGTTACAAATCTAAGAAAAGGGAAAGAAAAGACTAGGAAAAAATACAGAAAGAGCTTGTAGATGAAATTCTCTTCCAGGAACAGCAGGTTAAGAGAAATTACACAGGGAGCAGTTAAGCTTGTAACACGGGGGAGAATAGAAAAGAAAATGCAGTTTTATGAAGTGTGTTTGCCTAATCCAGCTAGCACTTTTATTTTATTTCTCTATTTCTTTTATTGGTAAAGTAAGTTTCAAGTGCATGCACAGGTACGACCGAGAGAGCCAGGGTATAATAATTTCAAGCGTTTGCCCCAGCACTAATGAAGGACGAGAGTTATAGCAAAGATATGAAAAGGGGAGCGATAATAAATATGTGATATGGCAATAGTGACACCAAAATAAGCCACCTATTTATAAAACTGACATGGAAGAAATACTAAAGGTTAACTTCTGAAATTGTAGCCGATGTTAAAAAGATTCTCGTTGTCGGCAGGATTCGAACCTGCGCGGGGAGACCCCAATGGATTTCTAGTCCATCGCCTTAACCACTCGGCCACAACAACTGACTGTAAGGTGTGTGCACATAATCTGTATGCAAGTTTTCAAGGTGTCCCACAGCAAATTCCTGATATTCTGCAATGGACTTTTTAAAAAAAATGTTTTTTTCAGCAGGCACATTCTCTCCTAAAAACAAAAATTGCATGCGTGTATCTCTAGTTTGGAATACCATAGGCTTGCATGCATACTCTCATGGGTCACTCAAGTTTTTTGGACCCTATTGCACTCTGTTTTCGTGCTGCTTTTAGTATATGGCCCATATTACAGAAGTCTACCATCTTTGAGTATTTGAGGCTCCTTTGTAGGTGCTTTATATTTTTTCCTTGAAGAGCTATATAATAAAGGGGTCCGGGAAAGATTGCATTTATGGAAGATAAAAGAAGGCCCACTTGTCTCACCAAATGCTGTAGAGAAATCTGATGTTTTACTCATGTTATCCTTAGTTCGTTTTTGTTAGACCTTGCATTCTTAAGGTGGTCCCAACCCCACCTTATTGCTTTTCACCTCCGCATTTTGCTGTATCTTTTTGTTGGCCTTAGGACTCTGATCACTTTATCGTTACTAATCAGTGCTGAAGTGCACATGCTTCTTCCCTAATCATGTGTATAATTGGAGTATACCTGACTGACAGATTTAATTTACTTGAAAGCCCCTTGTAAAGTGGTATACCATATACCCAGGGACTGATTGTGCCGCCCAAAGAAATAGCATTTCAAACCTGTCTCAAGCCTGCTACTGCAGTGCCTGTGCTGCAGTGTACTGCCACTTCGACTTGGCATTTAAAACTACTTGCCAAGCCTTAAACTCCAATTTTATTACATATCAGTAACCCCTAAGGTAGGCCCTAAGTAGTCCTAGGGGCATCATGCTATGTAAGTAAAAGGTAAGACATGTACTGTGGTAGTTTGTATGTCCTAGTAGTATCAAACAGTATATTACATTTTTTACTACTGTGAGGTCTGCCCCTCTCATAGGTTAGCATTGGGTATTCCCTTATACTTTTTGGGGGGTAATTCCATATCAGAGAGGAGAAGCCTTATTTATTTATTGATAAATCCTGTCTACTGGTGAGGTTGGATTTAATCTTACTATTGTATAAATGCCATTTTTAGAGAGTCAAAGAATCAAAAGAGGGCCTTGACTCGTTACTCAGTGAGGCTGAGTCCAACTAATACTAATAACCAACAGAGGAGCCAAAACTGGGGTTCCAATAAAAGAACTGGTTTCAATGAGGGTTGTTTTGATTAAATCAAGTAACAACCGGTTGACTTGTTAAACCGAGCAATTTTATTTTTTGCAAGCGGTCTTGTTTTCAAATTTTAACACATTGTTTGTTGTGCGTGGAAAATACAAAAATGAACAATGAAATACGTTTTATATACAATATATACAGACATATAAATGCAACATATCATACACACTTGGCCATACATTCATACACAGACAATACAAAGTGAATGAAAATACAAAAAACGCTATGTCCAAGCAACTGGCAAGAAATCAGTAGAAGATAATATTTTCTATTTTACAATGTCGTTGTGATTGTCATGAGATCCCTCATGAAACCAAATTTATGAAAACTCTATTTCGACAAAATAATGGTAGCCAGAAGCGGGACAGAAAAGCTGGTCGACGCGTTTCAAACCCCTAAGAATAAGTGGGGTTCTCCTCAGGACCGGATGTTGGTTCTGAAATGTTAAAAATAACTAGCTTTAGCAAAGTGTTATAGAGCGACTATCAAGAAAATAAGACAAGGGCTCAACTACCAGAAGACAGCTGGCACTCCCTACCTCAATCCATAGGTTCAATCGACACCTTGAGAATATCTAATCAATGTTGTATTTCCCAACAGGTTTTTAACAGCAGCTGTGTGAGACAACAAAATACGTACAACAACGTTTTAGTGAGGTGCGCAACTCTCAAACATCATTCATCTTGCTTGCAGAGGGAACGTTACCTTACCTGCGAGCAGACGGATTCAATGGCGCTGCTTTGTTATTTTCTTTAGCGGCTGCTCCTAATCTGTAGGGCGGGGGCGAAAGCGTATGTTAGTAATGAGGCGGTAATCCGTGGGCGATATAGTTCTACATCAAACGGGTTGGCATACCGAGGCTGGAGCAAGGCAGAAGTCCTTCTCCCTCGCTGGTGTGTACGGATCCACCGTCTGGAGTCCTCGAGTAAGGGTGTGGCTTCAGTGCTTCCTGGTTGGTGTATAGGAAGGAGGGAGGCCCGGGAATTCTGGGACTTGTAGTCCAGCGACAGCGCGCTGAGAAACGGGAGTCAGAGGAAAGCTGGTTTACACAATCGGCTTATAAATTTCAGAAATTTCGTTAAGTCCTCTTGTGGCAGTGTTAAACTTCATGATGAGCATTGCTTCACGTTGTGCTAGTCTTGCTTCAATGTCCCCTCCTCTAGGGTCATTTTCAATTTTGGACACAACGGTCCAGCGTAAATCGGTAATCACATGTTTGCACCTAGTCCAATGGTTGACTAAGGGGGCATTCTCTACCCCTCTGCGGATACGTGATTTGTGTTGCGTAATCCTGGTCCTTATTTCCTGTGTTGTTTTGCCAATGTATACTGAAGGGCAAGGGCAGATGATTGCGTAAACAACGTTTTTAGATTTACAGTTCGTAAACGTCTCATGTTTCCAGTGGGTATCCTCGAATGTAAAAACTGTGTCTTCAATAGTTTCACTGCAGCAAGTGCACGTTCCGCACTTATGGTGCCCTTTTGGTGAAGGTAAACCAAAGATACTTTGTAGTGTGGGAGCCCTCGTCATTGGTAACGCTGCCCTGACAACGTAGTTGGCAACACTTTTGTCCTTTTTATACGCAAAGAGTGGTGGGGCTGCAAGATCCTCATGCAGATTTTTTAATAAATGCCAGTTAGACAAAATGAGCTTTCTGTGTGCGTTGGCTGCCGGACAGAAAGTGGTAACACATACTATCCTTTTAACTTCGGGTCTCAGTCTTTTTTCTAACAATGTCTCTCGCGGTGTCCACCACGCTCGTTTGAGTGAGTTTTTTAGTAATTTTTTAGGGTAGCCTCTCTGGATCAAACGATTCATTAAACGTTCAGCATGAATGAAGTACTCTTCTTTACTTGAGCAATTTCGATGTATTCTTAAGAATTGTCCAAAAGGAAGATTTTGTTTCAAGCTGCGGGGGTGGTTGCTGCTGAAATGCAACGCTTTATTCCTGTCCGAAGGTTTTCGGAAAAGTGTTGTGCTTAGGCCACCCTCACAGGGTGCCACTTTCACATCTAGAAAGTTGATGGATACATTAGATGCTGAAACAGAGAACTGAATGTCTATTGTTCTCGAATTGAGCCAGCTGACAAATTGACCAAGATCTTCATGTCCTCCAGTCCAAACCATGAATATATCGTCAATATAACGCATATAATGCGAAATACTCTTGTCAAAAGGATTGGTCTGGTAGATAAATTTCTCTTCGAATAGCCCCATAAACATGATGGCTAGCTCCGGGGCAAAGGGGCAACCCATTGCCACTCCTTTGATTTGATAAAAGAACTCCGAGTCGAATGAAAAAAAGTTCTTCTGTAGCGCAAAGCCTGCCAGGTCAAGGATAAACTTGGTGGGGACTCGCACTGGTCTTTCCCTTTTGTCCAAGAAAACTGTCAGAGTTTCCAGTGCTTGTTCTTGAGGGATCTGTGTGTATAGAGACACCACATCGAGTGTCACCAGAAGTTGACTGCTTTGATCGAATTTAATGGTGGAAATGCGATTAAGGAAAGCAGTGGTATCTTGGAGATGAGCCGGAATGGTTTCGATAAAGGGTTTCAAAAAATGATCAATATATTTAGCCACAGGCTCAAACAAAGATTCGCAGCCTGAAATGATAGGTCGTCCTGGAGGATTTTTCTCATCCTTATGTAATTTAGGGAGTACATAAAATACGGGCGTCCTTGGGTTTTTGTTTTGTAAGAATGCGAACTCCTTGGGACCTATAATCCCTTCTGCAAAGCCCCTTTGGATGATGTCAAATAATTGATTTTGTAATTCAGATGTAGGGTTCTTCCCTATGCGTCTATAGCAGTTCAGATCGTTAAGTTGACGGTGTACTTCGGACTTGTATTTGTTGTAGACATTCAGTTCTCTGTCTCAGCATCTAATGTATCCATCAACTTTCTAGATGTGAAAGTGGCACCCTGTGAGGGTGGCCTAAGCACAACACTTTTCCGAAAACCTTCGGACAGGAATAAAGCGTTGCATTTCAGCAGCAACCACCCCCGCAGCTTGAAACAAAATCTTCCTTTTGGACAATTCTTAAGAATACATCGAAATTGCTCAAGTAAAGAAGAGTACTTCATTCATGCTGAACGTTTAATGAATCGTTTGATCCAGAGAGGCTACCCTAAAAAATTACTAAAAAACTCACTCAAACGAGCGTGGTGGACACCGCGAGAGACATTGTTAGAAAAAAGACTGAGACCCGAAGTTAAAAGGATAGTATGTGTTACCACTTTCTGTCCGGCAGCCAACGCACACAGAAAGCTCATTTTGTCTAACTGGCATTTATTAAAAAATCTGCATGAGGATCTTGCAGCCCCACCACTCTTTGCGTATAAAAAGGACAAAAGTGTTGCCAACTACGTTGTCAGGGCAGCGTTACCAATGACGAGGGCTCCCACACTACAAAGTATCTTTGGTTTACCTTCACCAAAAGGGCACCATAAGTGCGGAACGTGCACTTGCTGCAGTGAAACTATTGAAGACACAGTTTTTACATTCGAGGATACCCACTGGAAACATGAGACGTTTACGAACTGTAAATCTAAAAACGTTGTTTACGCAATCATCTGCCCTTGCCCTTCAGTATACATTGGCAAAACAACACAGGAAATAAGGACCAGGATTACGCAACACAAATCACGTATCCGCAGAGGGGTAGAGAATGCCCCCTTAGTCAACCATTGGACTAGGTGCAAACATGTGATTACCGATTTACGCTGGACCGTTGTGTCCAAAATTGAAAATGACCCTAGAGGAGGGGACATTGAAGCAAGACTAGCACAACGTGAAGCAATGCTCATCATGAAGTTTAACACTGCCACAAGAGGACTTAACGAAATTTCTGAAATTTATAAGCCGATTGTGTAAACCAGCTTTCCTCTGACTCCCGTTTCTCAGCGCGCTGTCGCTGGACTACAAGTCCCAGAATTCCCGGGCCTCCCTCCTTCCTATACACCAACCAGGAAGCACTGAAGCCACACCCTTACTCGAGGACTCCAGACGGTGGATCCGTACACACCAGCGAGGGAGAAGGACTTCTGCCTTGCTCCAGCCTCGGTATGCCAACCCGTTTGATGTAGAACTATATCGCCCACGGATTACCGCCTCATTACTAACATACGCTTTCGCCCCCGCCCTACAGATTAGGAGCAGCCGCTAAAGAAAATAACAAAGCAGCGCCATTGAATCCGTCTGCTCGCAGGTAAGGTAACGTTCCCTCTGCAAGCAAGATGAATGATGTTTGAGAGTTGCGCACCTCACTAAAACGTTGTTGTACGTATTTTGTTGTCTCACACAGCTGCTGTTAAAAACCTGTTGGGAAATACAACATTGATTAGATATTCTCAAGGTGTCGATTGAACCTATGGATTGAGGTAGGGAGTGCCAGCTGTCTTCTGGTAGTTGAGCCCTTGTCTTATTTTCTTGATAGTCGCTCTATAACACTTTGCTAAAGCTAGTTATTTTTAACATTTCAGAACCAACATCCGGTCCTGAGGAGAACCCCACTTATTCTTAGGGGTTTGAAACGCGTCGACCAGCTTTTCTGTCCCGCTTCTGGCTACCATTATTTTGTCGAAATAGAGTTTTCATAAATTTGGTTTCATGAGGGATCTCATGACAATCACAACGACATTGTAAAATAGAAAATATTATCTTCTACTGATTTCTTGCCAGTTGCTTGGACATAGCGTTTTTTGTATTTTCATTCACTTTGTATTGTCTGTGTATGAATGTATGGCCAAGTGTGTATGATATGTTGCATTTATATGTCTGTATATATTGTATATAAAACGTATTTCATTGTTCATTTTTGTATTTTCCACGCACAACAAACAATGTGTTAAAATTTGAAAACAAGACCGCTTGCAAAAAATAAAATTGCTCGGTTTAACAAGTCAACCGGTTGTTACTTGATTTAATCAAAACAACCCTCATTGAAACCAGTTCTTTTATTGGAACCCCAGTTTTGGCTCCTCTGTTGGTTATTATTTTTAGAGAGTCAGCATTTCTCTGCACTTACTGCTCTATTTGCATGAAAACCTGTCTTCAATTGACGTCTGGATTGGGCTGCGAGACAGCTACATATGTGCATTCCCTGTAGACAGCCACAACACAGGTCACTCAACTGCAACTGCATTCATCTGCATTCTGATTGGCCTGGGGGAGAGCTCCGCTCCCCTTACCGCAAATATGTTCAAGAACGATAATTTATGTCAGTAAGTACAGTATACCTACATCTTATAATCATGTGTGTTTAAATAATTTGTCGTTAGATCGTTTAAATATTGAAAAGGATCTGTTTTTAATAGACATTTTACAAAAACAACTGGTACATTTGGGAATTCTGTAAAGGAAAAACCCAACTGCCGTGACATTGCCAACCACAATGCCGTGACTCGGATTCGAACCGAGGTTGCTGCGGCCACAACGCAGAGTACTAACCGCAATACGATCACGGCGAGCTACTTGGGCTCAATAACGTACAGTGACATGAAGAAATTATAATTCTGAACACTCAGGGCTACTCCTGTGATAGGCTGAATGTGTTCATTGCTTCCTCATTCCTTATACAAAGGCTTTATCTCCTCAGTGGTTGATAGGCTGAAACCGTTTCCTGGCCGCCTGCTTGTGAACTGGCAGGAGTCAAAGTTCACACATACACTGGTGGGCCTGTGATGGGACACCAATGCAGAGAAACACACCTGGCGCAGATATTCTATTCTGTTTATTAGACCTGCATCTCCCCTGTACCTCCTCAAGCCATCTGTATGTGAAGCAAGAAAGAGTTAAGGAACGGTCCATCTACGCTTTTATTGGGAGGATGCTGCCGTGAGCTCCTCCCAGCTAATCACACAAACAGCAGTAAAGCAAGATAACTACACAGTTAGGGGGGACTACATGGTTAGGTTTTTGAGGAATTATTGAAACTGACCTCAGTGACCCATAATCAGAGCTGTGGCTAATGACTGCATGCCTAATTATGATGAAGCAAGCACCATGGCTCGTAGGGGCCCCACAACACACTTTTCTTAGCTCATTGAATTAAAGTATAAACTCCTGCCATGTGTGAGTGGTAAAGGCTTGTTAATTTTGTTGCTTTTCAAATTCATGTCTGACAACAAGACGAAGGAACATTGGGGCATCATACGCTTTGGAAAGTAGCCACCAACCGCAGAGAAAGAGAGAAAAGGGAAAAGACAGGATGAGGTGTGGAGAAAACAGCAGCAGGTACAAGGAGCTCAAATGAGATTAATGGCGCCTGAATAGAGCACGTAAAGGAACAGTTACAAATCTAAGAAAAGGGAAAGAAAAGATTAGGAAAAAACACAGTAAGAGCTTGTAGATGAAATTCTCTTCCAGGAACAGCAGGTTAAGAGAAATTACACAGGGAGCAGTTAAGCTTGTAACACGGGGGAGAATAGAAAAGAAAATGCAGTTTTATGAAGTGTGTTTGCCTAATCCAGCTAGCACTTTTATTTTATTTCTCTATTTGCTTCTTTTATTGGTAAAGTAAGTTTCAAGTGCATGCACAGGTATGACCGAGAGAGCCAGGGTATAATAATTTGAAGCGTTTGCACCAACGCTAATGAAGGACGAGAGTTATAGCAAAGATATGAAAGGGGAAGCGATAATAAATATGTGATATGGCAATAGTGACACCAAAATGAGCCACCTATTTATAAAACTGACATGGAAGAAATACTAAAGGTTAACTTCTGAAATTGTAGCCGATGTTAAAAAGATTCTCGTTGTCGGCAGGATTCGAACCTGCGCGGGGAGACCCCAATGGATTTCTAGTCCATCGCCTTAACCACTCGGCCACAACAACTGACTGGGAGGCATGTGCACATAATCTGTATGCAAGTTTTCAAGGTGTCCCACAGCAAATTCCTGATATTCTGCAATGCACTTTTTAATAATGTTTTTTTCAGCAGGCACATTCTCTCCTAAAAACAAAAATTGCATTGGTATATCTCTAGTTTGGAATACCATAGGCTTGCATGCATACTCTCATGGGTCACTCAAGTTTTTTGGACCCTATTGCACTCTGTTTTCGTGCTGCTTTTAGTATATGGCCCATATTACAGAAGTCTACCATCTTTGAGTATTTGAGGCTCCTTTGTAAGTGCTTTATATTGTTTCCTTGAAGAGCTATATAATAAAGGGGTCCGGGAAAGATTGCATTTATGAAAGATAAAAGAAGGCCCACTTGTCTCACCAAATGCTGTAGCGAAACCTGATGTTTTACTCATGTTATCCTTAGTTCGTTTTTGTTAGACCTTGCATTCTTAAGGTGGTCCCAACTCCACCTTATTGCTTTTCACCTCCGCATTTTGCTGTATCTTTTTGTTGGCCTTAGGACTCTGATCACTTTATCGCTACTAATCAGTGCTGAAGTGCACGTGCTTCTTCCCTAATCATGTGTATAATTGGAGTATACCTGACTGACAGATTTAATTTACTTGAAAGCCCCTTGTAAAGTGGTATACCATATACCCAGGGACTGATTGTGCCGCCCAAAGAAATAGCATTTCAAACCTGTCTCAAGCCTGCTACTGCAGTGCCTGTGATGCAGTGTACTGCCACTTCGACTTGGCATTTAAAACTACTTGCCAAGCCTTAAACTCCAATTTTATTACATATCAGTAACCCCTAAGGTAGGCCCTAAGTAGTCCTAGGGGCATCATGCTATGTAAGTAAAAGGTAAGACATGTACTGTGGTAGTTTGTATGTCCTAGTAGTATCAAACAGTCTATTACATTTTTCACTACTGTGAGGTCTGCCCCTCTCATAGGTTAGCATTGGGTATTCCCTTATACTTTTTGGGGGTAATTCCATATCAGAGAGGAGAAGCTTTATTTATTTATTGATAAATCCTATCTACTGGTGAGGTTGGATTTAATCTTACTTTTGTATAAATGCCATTTTTAGAGAGTGAGCATTTCTCTGCACTTACTGCTCTATTTGCATCAAAACCTGTCTTCAATTGACGTCTGGATTGCGCTGCGAGACAGCTACATATGTGCATTCCCTGTAGACAGCCACAACACAGGTCACTCAACTGCAACTGCATTCATCTGCATTCTGATTGGCCTGGGGGAGAGCTCCGCTCCCCTTACCGCAAATATGTTCAAGAACGATAATTTATGTCAGTAAGTACAGTATACCTACATCTTATAATCATGTGTGTTTAAATAATTTGTCGTTAGATCGTTTAAATATTGTAAAGGATCTGTTTTTAATAGACATTTTACAAAAAACAACTGGTACATTTGGGAATTCTGTAAAGGAAAAACCCAATTGCCGTGACATTGCCAACCACAATGCCGTGACTCGGATTCGAACCGAGGTTGCTGCGGACACAACGCAGAGTACTAATCACTATACGATCACGGCAAGCTACTTGCGCTCAATAACGTACAGTGACATGAAGAAATTATAATTCGGAACACTCAGGGCTACTCCTGTGAAAGGCTGAATGTGTTCATTGCTTCCTCATTCCTTATACAAAGGCTTTATCTCCTCAGTGGTTGATAGGCTGAAACCGTTTCCTGGCCGCCTACTTGTGAACTGGCAGGAGTCAAAGATCACACATACACTGGTGGGCCTGTGATGGGACACCAATGCAGAGAAACACACCTGGCACAGATATTCTATTCTGTTTATTAGACCTGCATCTCCCCTGTACCTCCTCAAGCCATCTGTATGTGAAGCAAGAAAGAGTTAAGGAACGGTCCATCTACACTTTTATTGGGAGGATGCTGCCGTGAGCTCCTCCCAGCTAATCACACAAACAGCAGTAAAGCAAGATATCTACACAGTTAGGGGGGACTGCATGGTTAGGTTTTTGAGGAATTATTGAAACTGACCTCAGTGACCCATAATCAGAGCTGTGGCTAATGACTGCATGCCTAATTATGATGAAGAAAGCACCATGGCTCGTAGGGGCCCCACAACACACTTTTCTTAGCTCATTGAATTAAAGTATAAACTTCTGCCATGTGTGAGTGGTAAAGGCTTGTTAATTTTGTTGCTTTTCAAATTCATGTCTGACAACAAGACGAAGGAACATTGGGGCATCAGACGCTTTGGAAAGTAGCCACCAACCGCAGAGAAAGAGAGAAAGAGGGAAAAGACAGTATGAGGTGTGGAGAAAACAGCAGCAGGTACAAGGAGCTCAAATGAGATTAATGGCGCCTAAATAGAGCACGTAAAGGAACAGTTACAAATCTAAGAAAAGGGAAAGAAAAGACTAGGACAAAACACAGAAAGAGCTTGTAGATGAAATTCTCTTCCAGGAACAGCAGGTTAAGAGACATTACACAGGGCGCAGTTAAGCTTAACACTGGAGAGAATAGAAAAGAAAATGCAGTTTTATGAAGTGTGTTTGCCTAATCCAGCTAGCACTTTTATTTTATTTCTCTATTTGCTTCTTTTATTGGTAAAGTAAGTTTCAAGTGCATGCACAGGTATGACCGAGAGAGCCAGGGTATAATAATTTGAAGCACATGCACCAGCGCTAATGAAGGACGAGAGTTATAGCAAAGATATGAAGGGGGAGCGATAATAAATATGTGATATGGCAATAGTGACACCAAAATAAGCCACCTATTTATAAAACTGACATGGAAGAAATACTAAAGGTTAACTTCTGAAATTGTAGCCGATGTTAAAAAGATTCTCATTGTCGGCAGGATTCGAACCTGCGCGGGGAGACCCCAATGGATTTCTAGTCCATCGCCTTAACCACTCGGCCACAACAACTGACTGTAAGGCGTGTGCACATAATCTGTATGCAAGTTTTCAAGGTGTCCCACAGCAAATTCCTGATATTCTGCAATGGACTTTTTAAAAAAAATGTTTTTTTCAGCAGCCACATTCTCTCCTAAAAACAAAAATTGCATGCGTATATCTCTAGTTTGGAATACCATAGGCTTGCATGCATACGCTCATGGGTCACTCAAGTTTTTTGGACCCTATTGCACCCTGTTTTCGTGCTGCTTTTAGTATATGGCCCATATTACAGAAGTCTACCATCTTTGAGTATTTGAGGCTCCTTTGTAAGTGCTTTATATTTTTTCCTTGAAGCGCTATATAATAAAGGGGTCCGGGAAAGATTGCATTTATGGAAGATAAAAGAAGGCCCACTTGTCTCACCAAATGCTGTAGAGAAACCTGATGTTTTACTCATGTTATCCTTAGTTCATTTTTGTTAGACCTTGCATTCTTAAGGTGGTCCAACCCCACCTTATTGCTTTTCACCTCCGCATTTTGCTGTATCTTTTTGTTGGCCTTAGGACTCTGATCACTTTATCGCTACTAATCAGTGCTGAAGTGCACGTGCTTCTTCCTTAATCATTTGTATAATTGGAGTATACCTGACTGACAGATTTAATTTACTTGAAAGCCCCTTGTAAAGTGGTATACCATATACCCAGGGACTGATTGTGCCGCCCAAAGAAATAGCATTTCAAACCTGTCTCAAGCCTGCTACTGCAGTGCCTGTGCTGCAGTGTACTGCCACTCCGACTTGGCATTTAAAACTACTTGCCAAGCCTTAAACTCCAATTTTATTACATATCAGTAACCCCTAAGGTAGGCCCTAGGTAGTCCTAGGGGCATCATGCTATGTAGGTAAAAGGTAAGACATGCACTGTGGTAGTTTGTATGTCCTAGTAGTATCAAACAGTCTATTACATTTTTCACTACTGTGAGGTCTGCCCCTCTCATAGGTTAGCATTGGGTTTTCCCTTATACTTTTTGGGGGGTAATTCCATATCAGAGAGGAGAAGCTTTATTTATTTATTGATAAATCCTATCTACTGGTGAGGTTGGATTTAATCTTACTATTGTATAAATGCCATTTTTAGAGAGTGAGCATTTCTCTGCACTTACTGCTCTATTTGCATGAAAACCTGTCTTCAATTGACGTCTGGATTGGGCTGCGAGACAGCTACATATGAGCATTCCCTGTAGACAGCCACAACACAGGTCACTCAACTGCAACTGCATTCATCTGCATTCTGATTGGCATGGGGGAGAGCTCCGCTCCCCTTACCGCAAATATGTTCAAGAACGATAATTTATGTCAGTAAGAACAGTATACCTACATCTTATAATCATGTGTGTTTAAATAATTTGTCGTTAGATCGTTTAAATATTGAAAAGGATCTGTTTTTAATAGACATTTTACAAAAACAACTGGTACATTTGGGAATTCTGTAAAGGAAAAACCCAACTGCCGTGACATTGCCAACCACAATGCCGTGACTCGGATTCGAACCGAGGTTGCTGCGGCCACAACGCAGAGAACTAACCACTATACGATCACGGCGAGCTACTTGGGCTCAATATCGTACAGTGACATGAAGAAATTATAATTCGGAACACTCAGGGCTATTCCTGTGATAGGCTGAATGTGTTCATTGCTTCCTCATTCCTTATACAAAGGCTTTATCTCCTCAGTGGTTGATAGGCTGAAACCGTTTCCTGGCCGCCTGCTTGTGAACTGGCAGTAGTCAAACATCACACATACACTGGTGGGCCTGTGATGGGACACCAATGCAGAGAAACACACCTGGCGCAGATATTCTATTCTGTTTATTAGACCTGCATCTCCCCTGTACCTCCTCAAGCCATCTGTATGTGAAGCAAGAAAGAGTTAAGGAACGGTCCATCTACACTTTTATTGTGAGGATGCTGCCGTGAGCTCCTCCCAGCTAATCACACAAACAGCAGTAAAGCAAGATAACTACACAGTTAGGGGGGACTGCATGGTTAGGTTTTTGAGGAATTATTGAAACTGACCTCATTGACCCATAATCAGAGCTGTGGCTAATGACTGCATGCCTAATTATGATGAAGCAAGCACCATGGCTCGTAGGGGCCCCGCAACACACTTTTCTTAGCTCATTGAATTAAAGTATAAACTTCTGCCATGTGTGAGTGGTAAAGGCTTGTTAATTTTGTTGCTTTTCAAATTCACGTCTGACAACAAGACAAAGGAACATTGGGGCATCAGACGCTTTGGAAAGTAGCCACCAACCGCAGAGAAAGAGAGAAAGAGGGAAAAGACAGTATGAGGTGTGGAGAAAACAGCAGCAGGTACAAGGAGCTCAAATGAGATTAATGGCGCCTAAATAGAGCACGTAAAGGAATAGTTACAAATCTAAGAAAAGGGAAAGAAAAGACTAGGAAAAAACACAGAAAGAGCTTGTAGATGAAATTCTCTTCCAGGAACAGCAGGTTAAGAGAAATTACACAGGGAGCAGTTAAGCTTGTAACACGGGGGAGAATAAAAAAGAAAATGCAGTTTTATGAAGTGTGTTTGCCTAATCCAGCTAGCACTTTTATTTTATTTCTCTATTTGCTTCTTTTATTGGTAAAGTAAGTTTCAAGTGCATGCACAGGTATGACCGAGAGAGCCAGGGTATAATAATTTGAAGCGTTTGCACCAGCGCTAATGAAGGACGAGAGTTATAGCAAAGATATGAAAGGGGGAGCGATAATAAATATGTGATATGGCAATAGTGACACCAAAATAAGCCACCTATTTATAAAACTGACATGGAAGAAATACTAAAGGTTAACTTCTGAAATTGTAGCCGATGTTAAAAAGATCCTCGTTGTCGGCAGGATTCGAACCTGCGCGGGGAGACCCCAATGGATTTCTAGTCCATCGCCTTAACCACGCGGCCACAACAACTGACTGTAAGGCGTGTGCACATAATCTGCATGCAAGTTTTCAAGGTGTCCCACAGCAAATTCCTCATATTCTGCAACGCACTTTTTAAAAATAATGTTTTTTTCAGCCGGCACATTCTCTCCTAAAAACAAAAATTGCATGCGTATATCTCTAGTTTGGAATACCATAGGCTTGCATGCATGCTCTCATGGGTCACTCAAGTTTTTTGGACCCTATTGCACTCTGTTTTCGTGCTGCTTTTAGTATATGGCCCATATTACAGAAGTCTACCATCTTTGAGTATTTGAGGCTCCTTTGTAAGTGCTTTATATTTTTTCCTTGAAGAGCTATATAATAAAGGGGTCCGGGAAAGATTGCATTTATGGAAGATAAAAGAAGGCCCACTTGTCTCACCAAATGCTGTCGAGAAACCTGATGTTTTACTCATGTTATCCTTAGTTCGTTTTTGTTAGACCTTGCATTCTTAAGGTATTCCCAACCCCACCTTATTGCTTTTCACCTCCGCATTTTGCTGTATCTTTTTGTTGGCCTTAGGACTCTGATCACTTTATCGCTACTAATCAGTGCTGAAGTGCACGTGCTTCTTCCCTAATCATGTGTATAATTGGAGTATACCTGACTGACAGATTTAATTTACTTGAAAGCCCCTTGTAAAGTGGTATACCATATATCCAGGGACTGATTGTGCCGCCAAAGAAATAGCATTTCAAACCTGTCTCAAGCCTGCTACTGCAGTGCCTGTGCTGCAGTGTACTGTCACTTCGACTTGGCATTTAAAACTACTTGCCAAGCCTTAAACTCCAATTTTATTACATATCAGTAACCCCTAAGGTAGGCCCTAGGTAGTCCTAGGGGCATCTTGGTATGTAAGTAAAAGGTAAGACATGTACTGTCCTAGCTTGGAAAACGAAAACAGATCAATCCAGAAACAATATTTTAAACATATATAATCAGGATCAATCAACCGTCTCTTCAGATTATGTCGCAATAAGAAAGGAATTCTTCAATTTCTTCACTTCAATATATAAGGAGGACACAAATCCAACAGAAGAAGAAATTGAAAATTACCTTGAAAAGATCCAACTCCCGCATTTGACGGAGGAAGAGGCGGAGCTTATGAATTCTGAAATAACAGTAGAAGAAGTAAGGAGCGCCATAAGTCAACTAAAGAAAGGAAAAGCGGCAGGTCCAGACGCATTGCCCAACGAATTTTATACCGCGCTGAAAGAAACACTAATCGAACCTCTAACTGAAACGATGAACAAGATATATCTGGAACATGAAATGATCCCAGACTCATGGAACAATGCCACGATAAGCATACTGCTTAAACCAGGAAAAAACCCAAAGATCTGCGCATCATATAGACCAATATCGCTCCTAAATTGCGATTATAAGATCTTCATGAACATAATAGCAAAAAGAGTATCTAAAGTTATGCCTAAATTAATCGATCAGGACCAAAAGGGTTTTATAAAAGGCAGACAGATACAAGAAATCACGCATGAACTAATAGCAACAATCGACATAGCGATACTGGAAAATCTTCCTCTTACACTTATCACATATGATGCCGCCAAAGCTTTCGATTGTGTAAATTGGGCTTTTCTAATCAAAAGCATAGAGAAAAGCAAGTTCGGTTTCAACTTCATCCACATGGTTAGCGAAATTTATTCGAACCCAAGAACAAAGGTAGCTGTCAACGGCAACCTTACAGAAAATATTGAGATCCAAAGAGGCACAAGTCAGGGATGTCCTTTATCTCCATTACATTTTAATTTATATATTGAACCCTTGGCATGCTCCATTAGAAATAACATCAATATCACACCTTTCAGATATTTACAATGGACAAGGAAAGTAGCGCTCTACGCAGATGACCTAATGGTGTTCACGGATAATTACAATTTCTCTAAAATGGCAATTGATGAAGAAATGAATAAATTTGGAAAAGTTTCAGGATATCTGATAAATACTGACAAAACGGAGATAATGAGCTGGAACTCACAATTAACTTCACCGCTTTTGAAGGATAAAATAAAATATTTAGGAATTACCATAACACAAGATCTTGGGAAACTAGCGGAAATAAACCTCAACCTAATTATGAATGAAACGAGAAGGCTCTTCAAAATCTGGTCAGGTCTACCATTAAGCTTTTTCGGTATTCTAATATAATTAAAATGTCAATTATTCCAAAATTTACCTATCTTTTCAATAACATTCCATCAGAATTCGAGAAGGATGCCCTAAAAAAAATACAAGGAGAAATATCTAGCTTTATTTGGTCATCAAAGAGTGCAAGAATTTCATGGAATAAACTCAGGAGAAAGAAGGAACAAGGGGGCATAGCAAGTCCAGATTTATATGAATATTACAGATCCTTCCAATTCAAAAACGCTAGAGTCTTACTGAAAGCACACCAAGCATATCCAATATACTTGCAATACCTGACAAATGGCGAAGATTATTTCCTCTTCAAGTTTGGCCACCCGAAATTTTTCAAAAAAGTCAAACTAAAAGTTCTGAAGAATGCCGTCAAGATCTGGAATCAAATAAGATCCATTACACAGATTCCATATTATAGTAATATGGCTCCAATTTGGGACTCCCCAGGCACCCCTGACTGTTTAAAAGACTCTTTATCAAAACCACTTAGGCAGCATGGCATTGAAAAATGGGGACAACTTTTATCTGGACACTCCCTGATATCATGGGATCATTTGCAAATAATTACAGACCGCAAAATTTCAAAATTTAAATATTATCAACTGAGCAGTTGGGTAAGCAACATTCCAAAGGGAGCCTCAGATCCGGAAAACCTAGAACCAGAAATGGTGGGTGAAACGGTATTAAAGAAGGAAGTATCAAAATGGTATTGGGCATTAATTGAAACAGAAAAAGAAGAATTAACAACTGCTGAAAAAATATGGAAGAAAGACTTACAATATGAAGCTTCAGACCTTTGTCAATTCTGGAAAAAATCAGTAGAAAAATGTTGGTTATGTGTAAAGTCCGCCCCACTAAAGAGGAATCACCTTTTCTCTATACACAGAGCGTACTGGACCCCCAAAAAGTTATCAAAGTTCAAAGGAACTTCCGTAAAATCATGCAGCAAATGCGGAGAGGAAAAAGCGGATGATATACATATGTTCTGTGGGTGCCCCTCGCTCACACAATATTGGCAAGAAATTGGTAAGACTCTAACCGCAATACTGGCAACTCCAATAACTGTGAGTATTATTTTAATTATTTTTGGGATATATTGCACTACTCAACTGAATCAGATAAAGTTAGACAATCACCAAGAAAACTTATTATTTGTCATGATCTTGTTAGCTCGCAGAGAGATTTGTATTAATTGGACAAAACCGGTTCCCCCAACACATGAAAGCTGGTTAAACACGGCAATAAGAATTAGTAGTCTAGATAGAAAAGGGAAACAAACCAAAAAAATGAAATACTGGGAGATCCTGGAAAATTATATTAAATCTAGACAATAATCAATAATCTCTTCCTGCCAGAGGCCCCTTTGCCGGTTTCCCTTTTTCTTTTCGTTTCTCTTTTTTTCTTTACTTTTTTTTCTTTTTTTTTTTTTCTAATTCCAATGATTAAGCGGACAATAATTCCTGGCATGACTTGAAGTCTGTCAAACATCCAAAGGGTCACATAACTCCTGAGCAGTGGAATTATTGAGTAAGATGGAGGTGTGCAGAGGAGAACTGATCAGATCAAGAACGAGGCCTACCCCTTGTACCTCTCGATAGACGATCAGGGGCAGTTTTGTGAAACACCTTGTTCAGATGTGTATGATCCCCCAAACGCCTTTCTTTTCGTTTTACTTAACCCGCAAAATGAGGATAAAAAAAAAAAAAAAAGACATGTACTGTGGTAGTTTGTATGTCCTAGTAGTATCAAACAGTCTAGTACATTTTTCACTACTGTGAGGTCTGCCCCTCTCATAGGTTAGCATTGGGTATTCCCTTATACTTTTTTGGGGGTAATTCCATATCAGAGAGGAGAGACTTTATTTATTTATTGATAAATCCTATCTACTCGTGAGGTTGGATTTAATCTTACTATTGTATAAATGCCATTTTTAGAGAGTGAGCATTTCTCTGCACTTACTGCTCTATTTGCATGAAAACCTGTCTTCAATTGGCGTCTGGATTGGGCTGCGAGACAGCTACATATGTGCATTCCCTGTAGACAGCCACAACACAGGTCACTCAACTGCAACTGCATTCATCTGCATTCTGATTGGCCTGGGGGAGAGCTCCGCTCCCCTTACCGCAAATATTTTCAAGAACGATAATTTATGTCAGTAAGTACAGTATACCTACATCTTATAATCATGTGTGTTTAAATAATTTGTTGTTAGATCGTTTAAATATTGAAAAGGATCTGTTTTTAATAGACATTTTACAAAAACAACTGGTACATTTGGGAATTCTGTAAAGGAAATACCCAACTGCCGTGACATTGCCAACCACAACACCGTGACTCGGATTCGAACCGAGGTTGCTGCGGCCACAACGCAAAGTACTAACCACTATACGATCACGGCGAGCTACTTGGGCTCAATAACATACAGTGACATGAAGAAATTATAATTAGGAACACTCAGGGCTACTCCTGTGATAGGCTGAATGTGTTCATTGCTTCCTCATTCCTTATACAAAGGCTTTATCTCCTCAGTGGTTGATAGGCTGAAACCGTTTCCTGGCCGCCTGCTTGTGAACTGGCAGGAGTCAAAGATCACACATACACTGGTGGGCCTGTGATGGGACACCAATGCAGAGAAACACACCTGGCGCAGATATTCTATTCTGTTTATTAGACCTGCATCTCCCCTGTACCTCCTCAAGCCATCTGTATGTGAAGCAAGAAAGAGTTAAGGAACGGTCCATCTGCACTTTTATTGGGAGGATGCTGCCGTGAGCTCCTCCCAGCTAATCACACAAACAGCAGTAAAGCAAGATAACTACACAGTTAGGGGGGACTGCATAGTTAGGTTTTTGAGGAATTATTGAAACTGACCTCAGTGACCCATAATCAGAGCTGTGGCTAATAACTGCATGCCTAATCAAGATGAAGCAAGCACCATGGCTCGTAGGGGCCCCACAACACACTTTTCTTAGCTCATTGAATTAAAGTATAAACTTCTGCCATGTGTGAGTGGTAAAGGCTTGTTAAATTTGTTTCTTTTCAAATTCACGTCTGACAACAAGACGAACATTGGAGCATCAGACGCTTTGGAAAGTAGCCACCAACCACAGAGAAAGAGAGAAAGAAGGAAAAGACAGTATGAGGTGTGGAGAAAACAGCAGCAGGTACAAGGAGCTCAAATGAGATTAATGGCGCATAAATAGAGCACATAAAGGAACAGTTACAAATCTAAGAAAAGGGAAAGAAAAGGCTAGGAAAAAACACAGAAAGAGCCTGTAGATGAAATTCTCTTCCAGGGACAGCAGGTTAAGAGAAATTACACAGGGAGCAGTTAGGCTTGTAACACGGGGGAGGATAGAAAAGAAAATGCAGTTTTATGAAGTGTGTTTGCCTAATCCAGCTAGCACTTTTATTTTATTTCTCTATTTGCTTCTTTTATTGGTAAAGTAAGTTTCAAGTGCATGCACAGGTATGACCGAGAGAGCCAGGGTATAATAATTTGAAGCGTTTGCACCAGCGCTAATGAAGGATGAGAGTTATAGCAAAGATATGAAAGGGGGAGCGATAACAAATATGTGATATGGCAATAGTGACACCAAAATAAGCCACCTATTTATAAAACTGACATGGAAGAAATACTAAAGGTTAACTTCTGAAATTGTAGCCGATGTTAAAAGATTCTCGTTGTCAGCAGGATTCGAACCTGCGCAGGGAGACCTCAATGGATTTATAGACCATCGCCTTAACCACTCGGCCACAAACACTGACTGTAAGGAGTGTGCACATAATCTGTATGCAAGTTTTCAAGGTGTCCCACAGCAAATTCCTGATATTCTGCAATGCACTTTTTAAAAATAATGTTTTTTTCAGCAGGCACATTCTCTCCTAAAAACTAAAATTGCATGCTTATATCTCTAGTTTGGAATACCATAGGCTTGCATGCATACTCTCATGGGTCACTCAAGTTTTTTGGACCCTATTGCACTCTGTTTTCGTGCTGCTTTTAGTATATGGCCCGTATTACAGAAGTCTACCATCTTTGAGTATTTGATGCTCCTTTGTAAGTGCTTTATATTTTTTCCTTGAAGAGCTATATAATAAAGGGGTCCGGTAAAGATTGCATTTATGGAAGATAAAAGAAGGCCCACTTGTCTCACCAAATGCTGTAGAGAAACCTGATGTTTTACTCATGTTATCCTTAGTTCATTTTTGTTAGACCTTGCATTCTTAAGGTGGTCCCAACCCCACCTTATTGCTTTTCACCTCCGCATTTTGCTGTATCTTTTTGTTGGCCTTAGGACTCTGATCACTTTATCGCTACTAATCAGTGCTGAAGTGCACGTGCTTCTTCCCTAATCATGTGTATAATTGGAGTATACCTGACTGACAGATTTAATTTACTTGAAAGCCCCTTGTAAAGTGGTATACCATATACCCAGGGACTGATTGTGCCGCCCAAAGAAATAGCATTTAAAACCTGTCTCAAGCCTGCTACTGCAGTGCCTGTGCTGCAGTGTACTGCCACTTCGACTTGGCATTTAAAACTACTTGCGAAGCCTTAAACTCCAATTTTATTACATATCAGTAACCCCTAAGGTAGGCCCTAGGTAGTCCTAGGGGCATCATGCTATGTAAGTAAAAGGTAAGACATGTACTGTGGTAGTTTGTATGTCCTAGTAGTATCAAACAGTCTACTACATTTTTCACTACTGTGAGGTCTGCCCCTCTCATAGGTTAGCATTGGGTATTCCCTTCTACTTTTTGGGTGGTAATTCCATATCAGAGAGGAGAAGCTTTATTTATTTATTGATAAATCCTATCTACTGGTGAGGTTGGATTTAATCTTACTATTGTATAAATGACATTTTTAGAGAGTGAGCATTTCTCTGCACTTACTGCTCTATTTGCATGAAAACCTGTCTCCAATTGACGTCTGGATTGGGCTGCGAGACAGCTACATATGTGCATTCCCTGTAGACAGCCACAACACAGGTCACTCAACTGCAACTGCATTCATCTGCATTCTGATTGGCCTGGGGAGAGCTCCGCTCCCCTTACCGCAAATATGTTCAAGAACGATAATTTATATCAGTAAGTACAGTATACCTACATCTTATAATCATGTGTGTTTAAATAATTTGTCGTTAGATCGTTTAAATATTGAAAAGGATCTGTTTTTATTAGACATTTTACAAAAACAACTGGTACATTTGGGAATTCTGTAAAGGAAAAACCCAACTGCCGTGACATTGCCAACCACAATGCCGTGACTCGGAATCGAACCGAGGTTGCTGCGGTCACAACGCAGAGTACTAACCACTATACGATCACGGCAAGCTACTTGGGCTCAATAACGTACAGTGACATGAAGAAATTATAATTCGGAACACTCAGGGCTACTCCTGTGATAGGCTGAATGTGTTCATTGCTTCCTCATTCCTTATACAAAGGCTTTATTTCCTCAGTGGTTGATAGGCTGAAACCGTTTCCTGGCCACCTGCATGTGAACTGGAAGGAGTCAAAGATCACACATACACTGGTGGGCCTGTGATGGGACACCAATGCAGAGAAACACACCTGGCACAGATATCCTATTCTGTTTATTAGACCTGCATCTCCCCTGTACCTCCTCAAGCCATCTGTATGTGAAGCAAGAAAGAGTTAAGGAACGGTCCATCTACACTTTTATTGGGAGGATGCTGCCGTGAGCTCCTCCCAGCTAATCACACAAACAGCAGTAAAGCAAGATAACTACACAGTTAGGGGGGACTGCATGGTTAGGTTTTTGTGGAATTATTGAAACTGACCTCAGTGACCCATAATCAGAGCTGTGGCTAATGACTGCATGCCTAATTATGATGAAGCAAGCACCATGGCTCGTAGGGGCCCCACAGCACACTTTTCTTAGCTCATTAAATTAAAGTATAAACTTCTGCCATGTGTGAGTGGTAAAGGCTTGTTAATTTTGTTGCTTTTCAAATTCACGTCTGACAACAAGACGAAGGAACATTGGGGCATCAGACGCTTTGGAAAGTAGCCACCAACCGCAGAGAAAGAGAGAAAGAGGGAAAAGACAGTATGAGGTGTGGAGAAAACAGTAGCAGGTACAAGGAGCTCAAATGAGATTAATGGCGCCTAAATAGAGCACGTAGAGGAACAGTTACAAATCTAAGAAAAGGGAAAGAAAAGACTAGGAAAAAACACAGAAAGAGCTTGTAGATGAAATTCTCTTCCAGGAACAGCAGGTTAAGAGAAATTACACAGGGAGCAGTTAAGCTTGTAACACGGGGGAGAATAGAAAAGAAAATGCAGTTTTATGAAGTGTGTTTGCCTAATCCAGCTAGCACTTTTATTTTATTTTTTCTATTGCCTTCTTTTATTGGTAAAGTAAGTTTCAAGTGCATGCACAGGTATGACCGAGAGAGTCAGGGTATAATAATTTGAAGCGCTTGCACCAGCGCTAATGAAGGACGAGAGTTATAGCAAAGATATGAAAGGGGGAGCGATAATAAATATGTGATATGGCAATAGTGACACCAAAATAAGCCACCTATTTATAAAACTGACATGGAAGAAATACTAAAGGTTAACTTCTGAAATTGTAGCAGATGTTAAAAAAAGATCTCCTTGTCGGCAGGATTCGAACCTGCGCGGGGAGACCCCAATGGATTTCTAGTCCATCGCCTGAACCACTCGGCCACAACAACTGACTGTGAGGCGTGTGCACATAATCTGTATGCAAGTTTTCAAGGTGTCCCACAGCAAATTCCTGATATTCTGCAATGCACTTTTTAAAAATAATGTTTTTTTCAGCAGGAACATTCTCTCCTAAAAACAAAAATTGCAGGCGTATATCTCTAGTTTGGATTACCATAATCTTGCATGCATACTCTCATGGGTCACTCAAGTTTTTGGGACCCTATTGCACTCTGTTTTCGTGCTGCTTTTAGTATATGGCCCATATTACAAAAGTCTACCATCTTTGAGTATTTGAGGCTCCTTTGTAAGTGCTTTATATTTTTTCCTTGAAGAGCTATATAATAAAGGGGTCCGGGAAAGATTGCATTTATGGAAGATAAAAGAAGGCCCACTTGTCTCACCAAATGCTGTAGAGAAACCTGATGTTTTACTCATGTTATCCTTAGTTCGTTTTTGTTAGACCTTGCATTCTTAAGGTGGTCCCAACCCCACCTTATTGCTTTTCACCTCCGCATTTTGCTGTATCTTTTTGTTGGCCTTAGGACTCTGATCACTTTATCGCTACTAATCAGTGCTGAAGTGCACGTGCTTCTTCCCTAATCATGTGTATAATTGGAGTATACCTGACTGACAGATTTAATTTACTTGAAAGCCCCTTGTAAAGTGGTATACCATATACCCAGGGACTGATTGTGCCGCCCAAAGAAATAGCATTTCAAACCTGTCTCAAGCCTGCTACTGCAGTGCCTGTGCTGCAGTGTACTGCCACTTCGACTTGGCATTTAAAACTACTTGCCAAGCCTTAAACTCCAATTTTATTACATATCAGTAACCCCTAAGGTAGGCCCTAGGTAGTCCTAGGGGCATCATGCTATGTAAGTAAAAGGTAAGACATGTACTGTGGTAGTTTGTATGTCCTAGTAGTATCAAACAGTCTATTACATTTTTCACTACTGTGAGGTCTGCCCCTCTCATAGGTTAGCATTGGGTATTCCCTTATACTTTTTGGGGGGTAATTCCATATCAGAGAGGAGAAGCTTTATTTATTTATTGATAAATCCTATCTACTGGTGAGGTTGGATTTAATCTTACTATTGTATAAATGCCATTTTTAGAGAGTGAGCATTTCTCTGCACTTACTGCTCTATTTGCATGAAAACCTGTCTCCAATTGACCTCTGGATTGGGCTGCGAGACAGCTACATATGTGCATTCCCTGTAGACAGCCACAACACAGGTCACTCAACTGGAACTGCATTCATCTGCATTCTGATTGGCCAGGGGGAGAGCTCCGCTCCCCTTACCGCAAATATGTTCAAGAACGATAATTTATGTCAGTAAGTACAGTATACCTACATCTTATAATCATGTGTGTTTAAATAATTTGTCGTTAGATCGTTTAAATATTGAAAAGGATCTGTTTTTAATAGACATTTTACAAAAACAACTGGTACATTTGGGAATTCTGTAAAGGAAAAACCCAACTGCCGTGACATTGCCAACCACAATGCCGTGACTCGGAATCGAACCGAGGTTGCTGCGGTCACAACGCAGAGTACTAACCACTATACGATCACAGCGAGCTACTTGGGCTCAATAACGTACAGTGACATGAAGAAATTATAATTCGGAACACTCAGGGCTACTCCTGTGATAGGCTGAATGTGTTCATTGCTTCCTCATTCCTTATACAAAGGCTTTATTTCCTCAGTGGTTGATAGGCTGAAACCGTTTCCTGGCCACCTGCATGTGAACTGGAAGGAGTCAAAGATCACACATACACTGGTGGGCCTGTGATGGGACACCAATGCAGAGAAACACACCTGGCACAGATATCCTATTCTGTTTATTAGACCTGCATCTCCCCTGTACCTCCTCAAGCCATCTGTATGTGAAGCAAGAAAGAGTTAAGGAACGGTCAATCTACACTTTTATTGGGAGGATGCTGCCGTGAGCTCCTCCCAGCTAATCACACAAACAGCAGTAAAGCAAGATAACTACACAGTTAGGGGGGACTGCATGGTTAGGTTTTTGAGGAATTATTGAAACTGACCTCAGTGACCCATAATCAGAGCTGTGGCTAATGACTGCATGCCTAATTATGATGAAGCAAGCACCATGGCTCGTAGGGGCCCCACAGCACACTTTTCTTAGCTCATTGAATTAAAGTATAAACTTCTGCCATGTGTGAGTGGTAAAGGCTTGTTAATTTTGTTGCTTTTCAAATTCACGTCTGACAACAAGACAAAGAAACATTGGGGCATCAGACGCTTCGGAAAGTAGCCACCAACCGCAGAGAAAGAGAGAAAGAGGGAAAAGACAGTATGAGGTGTGGAGAAAACAGCAGCAGGTACAAGGAGCTCAAATGAGATTAATGGCGCCTAAATAGAGCACGTAAAGGAACAGTTACAAAACTAAGAAAAGGGAAAGAAAAGACTAGGAAAAAACACAGAAAGAGCTTGTAGATGAAATTCTCTTCCAGGAACAGCAGGTTAAGAGAAATTACACAGGGAGCAGTTAAGCTTGTAACACGGGGGAGAATAGAAAAGAAAATGCAGTTTTATGAAGTGTGTTTGCCTAATCCAGCTAGCACTTTTATTTGATTTCTCTAATTGCTTCTTTTATTGGTAAAGTAAGTTTCAAGTGCATGCACAGGTATGACCGAGAGAGCCAGGGTATAATAATTTGAAGCGTTTGCACCAGCGCTAATGAAGGACGAGAGTTATAGCAAAGATATGAAAGGGGGAGCGATAATAAAAATGTCATACGGCAATAGTGACACCAAAATAAGCCACCTATTTATAAAACTGACATGGAAGAAATACTAAAGGTTAACTTCTGAAATTGTAGCCAATGTTAAAAAGATTCTCGTTGTCGGCAGGATTCGAACCTGCGCGGGGAGACCCCAATGGATTTCTAGTGCATCGCCTTAACCACTCGGCCACAACAACTGACTGTAAGGCGTGTGCACATAATCTGTATGCAAGTTTTCAAGGTGTCCCACAGCAAATTCCTGATATTCTGCAATGCACTTTTTAAAAATAATATATTTTTCAGCAGGCACATTCTCTCCTAAAAACAAAAATTGCATGCGTATATCTCTAGTTTGGAATACCATAGGCTTGCATGCATACTCCCATGGGTCACTCAAGTTTTTTGGACCCTATTGCACTCTGTTTTCGTGCTGCTTTTAGTATATGGCCCATATTACAGAAGTCTACCATCTTTGAATATTTGAGGCTCCTTTGTAAGTGCTTTATATTTTTTCCTTGAAGAGCTATATAATAAAGAGGTCCGGGAAAGATTGCATTTATGGAAGATAAAAGAAGGCCCACTTGTCTCACCAAATGCTGTAGAGAAACCTGATGTTTTACTCATGTTATCCTTAGTTCGTTTTTGTTAGACCTTGCATTCTTAAGGGGGTCCCAACCCCACCTTATTGCTTTTCACCTCCGCATTTTGCTGTATCTTTTTATTGGCCTTAGGACTCTGATCACTTTATCGCTACTAATCAGTGCTGAAATGCACGTGCTTCTTCCTTAATCATGTGTATAATTGGAGTATACCTGACTGACAGATTTAATTTACTTGAAAGCCCCTTGTAAAGTGGTATACCATATACCCAGGGACTGATTGTGCCGCCCAAAGAAATAGCATTTCAAACCTGTCTCAAGCCTGCTACTGCAGTGCCTGTGCTGCAGTGTACTGCCACTTCGACTTGGCATTCAAAACTACTTGCCAAGCCTTAAACTCCAATTTTATTACATATCAGTAACCCCTAAGGTAGGCCCTGTAGTCCTAGGGGCATCATGCTATGTAAGTAAAAGGTAAGACATGTACTGTGGTAGTTTGTATGTCCTAGTAGTATCAAACAGTCTATTACATTTTTCACTACTGTGAGGTCTGCCCCTCTCATTGGTTAGCTTTGGGTATTCCCTTATACTTTTTGGGGGGTAATTCCATATCAGAGAGGAGAAGCTTTATTTATTTATTGATAAATCCTATCTACTGGTGAGGTTGGATTTAATCTTACTATTGTATAAATGCCATTTTTAGAGAGTGAGCATTTCTCTGCACTTACTGCTCTATTTGCATGAAAACCTGTCTTCAATTGACGTCTGGATTGGGCTGCGAGACAGCTACATATGTGCATTCCCTGTAGACAGCCACAACACAGGTCACTCAACTGCAACTGCATTCATCTGCATTCTGATTGGCCTGGGGGAGAGCTCTGCTCCCCTTACCGCAAATATGTTCAAGAACGATAATTTATGTCAGTAAGTACAGTATACCTACATCTTATAATCATGTGTGTTTAAATAATTTGTTGTTAGATCGTTTAAATATTGAAAAGGATCTGTTTTTAATAGACATTTTACAAAAACAACTGGTACATTTGGTAATTCTGTAAAGGAAAAACCCAACTGCTGTGACATTGCCAACCACAATGCCGTGACTCGGATTCGAACCGAGGTTGCTGCGGCCACAACGCAGAGTACTAACCACTATACGATCACGGCGAGCTACTTGGGCTCAATAACATACAGTGACATGAAGAAATTATAATTCGGAACACTCAGGGCTACTCCTGTGATAGGCTGAATGTGTTCATTGCTTCCTCATTCCTTATACAAAGGCTTTATCTCCTCAGTGGTTGATAGGCTGAAACCGTTTCCTGGCCGCCTGCTTGTGAACTGGCAGGAGTCAAAGATCACACATACACTGGTGGGCCTGTGATGGGACACCAATGCAGAGAAACACACCTGGCGCAGATATTCTATTCTGTTTATTAGACCTGCATCTCCCCTGTACCTCCTCAAGCCATCTGTATGTGAAGCAAGAAAGAGTTAAGGAACGGTCCATCTACACTTTTATTGGGAGGATGCTGCCGTGAGCTCCTCCCAGCTAATCACACAAACAGCAGTAAAGCAAGATAACTACACAGTTAGGGGGGACTGCATGGTTAGGTTTTTGAGGAATTATTGAAACTGACCTCAGTGACCCATAATCAGAGCTGTGGCTAATGACAGCATGCCTAATTATGATGAAGCAAGCACCATGGCTCGTAGGGGCCCCGCAACACACTTTTCTTAGCTCATTGAATTAAAGTATAAACTCCTGCCATGTGTGAGTGGTAAAGGCTTGTTAATTTTGTTGCTTTTCAAATTCACGTCTGACAACAAGACGAAGGAACATTGGGGAATCAGACGCTTTGGAAAGTAGCCACCAACCGCAGAGAAAGAGATAAAGAGGGAAAAGCCAGTATGAGGTGTGGAGAAAACAGCAGCAGGTACAAGGAGCTCAAATGAGATTAATGGCGCATAAATAGAGCACGTAAAGGAACAGTTCAAATCTAAGAAAAGGGAAAGAAAAGACTAGGAAAAAACACAGAAAGAGCTTGTAGATGAAATTCTCTTCCAGGGACAGCAGGTTAAGAGAAATTACACAGGGAGCAGTTAAGCTTGTAACACGGGGAGAATAGAAAAGAAAATGCAGTTTTATGAAGTGTGTTTGCCTAATCCAGCTAGCACTTTTATTTTATTTCTCTATTTGCTTCTTTTATTGGTAAAGTAAGTTTCAAGTGCATGCACAGGTATGACCGAGAGAGCCAGGGTATAATAATTTGAAGCGTTTGCACCAGAGCTAATGAAGGACGAGAGTTATAGCAAAGATATGAAAGGGGGAGCGATAATAAATATGTGATATGGCAATAGTGACACCAAAATAAGCCACCTATTTATAAAACTGACATGGAAGAAATACTAAAGGTTATCTTCTGAAATTGCAGCCGATGTTAAAAATATTCTCGTTGTCGGCAGGATTCGAACCTGCGTGGGGAGACCCCAATGGATTTCTAGTCCATCGCCTTAACCACTCGGCCACAACAACTGACTGTAAAGCATGTGCACATAATCTGTATGCAAGTTTTCAAGGTGTCCCACAGCAAATTCCTGATATTCTGCAATGCACTTTTTAAAAATAATGTATTTTTCAGCAGGCACATTCTCTCCTAAAAACAAAAATTGCATGCGTATATCTCTAGTTTGGAATACCATAGGCTTGCATGCATACTCCCATGGGTCACTCAAGTTTTTTGGACCCTATTGCACTCTGTTTTCGTGCTGCTTTTAGTATATGGCCCATATTACAGAAGTCTACCATCTTTGAGTATTTGAGGCTCCTTTGTAAGTGCTTTATATTTTTTCCTTGAAGAGCTATATAATAAAGGGGTCCGGGAAAGATTGCATTTATGGAAGATAAAAGAAGGCCCACTTGTCCCACCAAATGCTGTAGAGAAACCTGATGTTTTACTCATGTTATCCTTATCTTTTTTTTTTTAAATATATTTTTATTGCAGGAATTAGTAAATTGTTACATATCTGACCAGCATTATAGATCAATCAAAATCAGTGGAATACAACCCTCCGTCCCCCAGCAGGATGAACCCTTACACAGCCATTCAGCCCACAATCCAATGGTCGGGCGGCGATATCCAATGGGGACTCAACAGGGAGTCGAAGCTGGTCCGGATGATCCACTGTCCGTCATCTGCTTTTCTAAACAATCCTACAAAACCAAAAGAAAAACTCCTCCCTCAAAACACTATGCACCAAATTAACCCCTGCCCAACCCCACCACCAGTGCACGGCAACAACCGTAATAGGATCTGTGAGAGGACCCACGAGGAAAGCAACAGACCTGTAAAGTGCAATCGCCTATCGGGACTCGGGGCGAGCTGCTTCCTCACTTTCGGAATCGCTGGGGGCGCAATAATCCCTGAGGGCCTGCACTAATGTCTCCCATTCTAGCGCTGCCTCCTGCGCCTTCTCGTTGTGTTGTCTCCTAGCTAACTGGTACCTCAGCGTGCTTTCTCCCGCCGCCCATTTCAAGAGTTCGCTGTGCCATCGGGCCCCCGTCGGACCAACCCGTGCCTTCCAGTTCCTGGTCACCTCTCGTTTAGCAAGGAGAAGCCCCAAATCAATGAATTTACTAGTAATTTTGTTTTTGGGGGTATGTGGAAACCAGTGTAGGAGTCCCACTGCTGCATCAACCGATAAGGATCTCCCCGTTAACTCCTCCAGGGTCTTCCCCACTTCCAGCCAGTAGGAGGACAATCCCGGGCAGGACCACAACATGTGGAGGAGGTCTGCATCCGGCGCCTCGCATCTGGGGCAGTCCGCGGAGCCCGTGGCAAAATACTGTTGGATTTTCGCCGGGGTCAAATATGCCCTATGGAGTACGTAGTAGTGGACCAATTGAAAGCGGGTGTGGCGCGTGCCCTTCCAGGCTCGCCGCACGAGTTGGGACCAGGTCGTCTCTGGGATCTCCTTACCTATGTCTTCCTCCCAACGGGTTCTTAAGGTAGTGAGGGGGGCCAACCCCTCATTGAGCAGTCTACCGTATAGGCAAGTGACCGCCTTCACCGTACCCGCAGACATCATGACGTATTGGCACACCGGTGACGTAGGAGGTTCCTCCTGCCCGTGCTTCCAGTGCGCCTGGATCGCTCGGACCAGGGCCGAGTGCAATAGAAAGTTGCTGCGAGGAACCTCGAAGCGATCAGTGAGCTCCTGAAAGGGCAAAAGCGCCCCGTCCTCGTAGAGGTCACCCACCAATTGTAGGCCCGCGTCCTCCCAGTCCGCTAATCGTGACCAATCACCGCCATGAGGCAGGGCCGTCAGCATACCCAAAGGTATTTCGGGTGCATACGGTGTTCGCAACTGGCCCCGGGCGTGGACTCGGTTCCAACACAGGCGAATGGTCTTCTCCTCAAGCGTCAAGTCCTGCAAGGCCAAACACTGTCGCAGCGCTATGAAGGAGAGAACATGCCTGGCCATCCCCGTGCCTCTTCTGTCCTCCGGGCCTCGGAATTCCCTGGCGACCTCCTGGGTGAGGGTCTGTAGCTGCGCCGCCAAGTAGTACTTTTCAAAGTCCGGCACCGCAAGCCCACCCTCAGCTTTCGGCCTCATCAGGGTCTTGAGGGCCACTCTTCGGCGGCCCGAACCCCAGAGGAATCCGACCACCATTGACCGTAACAGTTGAAATGTGGCCGTTGGGACCCAGATCGGTAGCGCCCGGAAATAATACAGCAACCGGGGGAGCGCCACCATTTTGAGCAAAGCGATCCGCCCTGCCACCAAGAGCGGTAGAACAGCCCAGAAGTCCATGCTACCCCGCAGCGCTCGAGTGCTGTGAGCTATGTTCCCATCCAGGAGATCAGATGGTTCATGGTAGACGTACACCCCCAGGTACTTAAAGCAGTCAGGTTCCCACCTAATCTCTCTACTGATATCAGGGCTAGGTGTGCCCTTGCGAACCGGGAAAAGACAGGTCTTAGCCCAATTCACCCGAAGGCCCGAGACCTCCCCAAACGCCGTGAGCGCCGTCGCAGCTCCATTCAGGGCAGCAACCGGGTCCTCAAGGAAGAGCAACAGGTCATCGGCGTACAGCGAGATGTAGTGTGGGCCCGAAGGTGTCCACAAGCCATTATAATGGACTCCCGATCGGAGTAGCAGCGCCAGTGGCTCCACCGCTAACGCAAAGAGAAGCAGGGATAATGAACAACCCTGTCTCGTGCCTCTCTCCACCGGGTATTGTGAGGAGATCAGCGGGCCTGCCCGAACCCTGGCCGATGCCGAGGCATATAGGACCGTGGTCCATCTGATGAAACCCTCGCCGAGGCCGAATCGCAGTAACACAGTGCGCAGGTAGTCCCATTCCAGGCTGTCAAAAGCCTTCTCCAAATCTACCGATAGGACCACCGGGCATGGGGCGTCCACGAGCGGTTCTCCCAGCAAGCGGAACAACCTACGGATGTTCATGGTCGTGTTTCGTCTGGGGATGAATCCAGCCTGGTCCTCATGTACCAGGGAGCTCATGTGACCTAGCAACCTCGAAGGCAAGATGCTGCTCAGTATTTTATAATCGACCGTCAGCATTGATAAAGGACGGTAGGACGCCGGATCGGACGAGTCCCTTCCCGGCTTGAGGAGGGGAACCACTAAGGCCTCGCACATTGAGCCGGGGAGCCGACCAAGCCGCTTCGCCTCTCTATACACTATCAGCAACCTTGGTGCTAGGAGATCAGCATAAGCTGCATAAAATTCAACAGGAAGGCCGTCCAGGCCCGGGGTCTTATTCCTCGCCATCTTTTGAATGGCGCTGCGAATCTCCCCCAGTTCTATGTCGGACCCCAGGGCTTTCGCTACGTCAGGCTCCACTGTTGGGAGCTCCAGGGGTCGCAGATAATCATCGAGCAGGTCAGGGTCTCTGGCAGAACGACTGCGGTACAAACGTTCGTAGTAGTGCAGGTAACAGCTCAGAATCTCAGGCTGAGTGTGTACTTCGGTCCCGTCCGCTGTGCGCATGGACGTCGTCAGAGAGGTCTGGCGCGTAGGGTTAGCTAGCCATGCCAGCAATGCGCTCGATCTATCCCCCTCTGCGAGGGACCTAACAGTATAGGCCTTGTAGTCGAAACAGCGCAGCCGTTCGACCTCCGCCGCTACCGCCTCCTTCGCCTCCGCCGTGCGTTCCTGGAGTTCAGGGCGCCCGGGGCGGCGGAGTTCCAACTCACGGAGTTTCCGATCAGCTGTATCTAAGTCGTCAAGGATAACTCGCCTCATGCCTACCTTTTTGGAGATGCAGTAACCCCTTACCACCACCTTAAAAGCGTCCCATTCAGGCGCCCTCGAACTCGCAGTGCCCCCGTTGGACGCGAAGTATTCCGAGATCTTATCTCCTAGGTCCGCTTTGAATAAACTGTCTTCTAGGATTTCGGGACGCAACTTCCAGGTGGGCACTGCAGGCCGCCCCAGGAAACCTGCGAAGGTCCAGCAGGAGAGGGTTATGATCTGAGATGGTCCTGGTCAAATATTCAGACCGGACCGCCGCTGAAACCAAGTCAGTCGAGCCAAGAAATCCGTCCAGTCGGACGTGTAACTCGTGCAGGCCTGAGAAGTAGGAATAGTCTCTAGTGTCGGGGTGTTGCGCCCTCCAGATATCCGTCAGACCCCAGTGTGTCTGCCAGTCCCTACGACCTTTAGCCACACGGCGAACCGGAGAGTCAGGGAGGGGGGGATGTGAGCGGTCATTCTCCACATCTACTACTGAATTGAAATCCCCACAGATCAGGAGGGGCCCGGAGAAGAAGTGGGCCAACGAGCCCGATAACCTGGAAAGGAAGGCAAGCTGGTCCACATTGGGCGCGTAAACACAGCAAACGTTTAGGTCCCTCCCCCCCAGAGTGCCCAAAATGGCCACGTAGTGCCCCTCCGGATCCACCACTGATTTCGTGACCTGGAAGGGAACCCCAGCTCTGATCCAAATTAGCGCCCCCCTGGCATACGCGGAGTACGAAGTGCAAAAGACCTGCCCTCTCCACCTACGCTGTAGCGCCGCCCCTTCCGCCTTGTTCAGATGGGTCTCCTGCAGCAGCGCTATTTGTACCCCTCTACGCACTAAATAAGCGTGGACTTTGTGACGCCTAGACATGGTGTGAAGCCCCCGCACGTTCCAAGTAATACATTTCACATTAGCAACATCAGCCATTGTCCCACATTGTTCGTGCAAAGTCTCCCCATCGGGGTCCCAACAAAGAAAGAGCAACAATCGACCCAGCACTGATGGTGGCCATTTTCCCCAACCAAAACTCAACAACCCCGATTCGACCCAAACCCCTGCCCACCCTCCCCAGAACAGGACCCAAATAACACCATCTAGTTCCCATCCAAACCATACCCCCAGAAAACCCCCTATCCCCGACTAATCCTGCGGTCGCCACCGTAGGAAGGCCTTAAGGGCCAGGTGCGGGCTGGGCGTTGGCAGTGGGCCCTCGATGCTCGGGCTACCAGGACTAAAGCAAGCCCAAAACAGTAAAAGAAACCCTCAGGGCACGAGCATGGCACCCCACCCCCACTTCCCCGGGATTCATGATCAATCACCGGCCCCCGCCACCCCCGCTGCGGGCCCCCACCCAAATGGATGCAGCTCACCCCGTCAACCCTGTCCATCCAGAAGGTCCTCAACCGATTTCGGTGTGATCACCGGCCTGTGGACGCTATCGGTCACCGATTCCTCCGAGTCTGTTGGCACCCCCTCGTCACCAGGGTCCGCTTCCTCTTCAATGGTACCGTCCCGTGAGCCAGACAGCGCAGACAACACCTCCAACACTCCCTTCCGCTCCGTCGACGTCTCCGCAGTCGAGGGTCCACCTGACCGGCCACGGCGACTCCGAATCCTTTTGGACCGCCGTCGCTGTCCAGGCTCCACTGCTAGCTGAGATGAGGAGCCAAAGCCATCTTTTCCGGCTCTATAGAGTTCGAGCCAGTTACAGACATCCTCCGGGGAATCAAAGAATTGAGTCTTGTTATCGACAATTATGCGGAGCCTTGCAGGAAACAGGAGCGAGTATTGGATGCCCTCGCTCCGGAGCTCGCGCTTGACCGCCAGGAATGAGAACCGCCTGCGTTGGGTCTCATAGGTGTAGTCCGGGAAGATGTTCACCTGGCTGTTCGCCACCTTGAAGGGGCCATTATGTCTGGCGGCATTAAGGATGAGGTCTCTGTCCCGAAAGTGCAATAACCGTGCCACCACCGGTCGCGGGGCACGGCCCCGTTGCGGTGGCCTCGCTGGGACTCTATGTGCTCGCTCCAGGGTGTAGAAGGAGGATAGACCCTCCGGGGCCACCGTGTCTCGGAGCCAGGCTTCCAAGTAGGCCACCATGTCGCCATCTTCAATCTTCTCCGGCAGGCCCACCACTCGAATGTTGTTTCGCCTGTTACGGCCTTCCGCGTCTTCCGCTCGCTGCTCCAGGGCATCAATCCGGGATAGGGCATCCTTCATTGTCGCGGCCAGGGTTCGCTGTGCTGGCTCCAAGGTTTTTATCGAGCCCTCCACTTCCTTGACCCTATCCGAGAGCTTGCCGTGATCCGCTCTAAGGAGGCCTCACTCGTCGCCACCTGGGCAATGTCCTGCTGGAGGGCCGAGCGTGTGGTCGCGATCGCCTCCAAGACACGGTCAAATTGTTGCTGCAATGGTGCGCCACCAGAACTCTCCGGGTCTCCACGTTCCTCTTTGTCCGGGGCCTCCGAGTCTGAGGCGGCTGCGGTAGTCCCCTTGGCTCCCCTCCGTTTCCCCATGTCGCAGGAATCACACGGTGGGGAGTCAGGTAGAGGCGCCACCGAGTGCGGGCGTCGGCTATGTCTCTCCCGGTTGGTGGTCTTCGGGCCGAGGGCCGGCGATCTCCGTCTCCAGGGCCTATTGGACCTCCACAGCTTCGGGCCGCGCCACCACCACGTCGTCGGAGGGCACTGAGGAGGAGGCGGAGACAATCGGCGCCAGGTCGGGCAGGCCCGTTTGGCTGATGAGGACCTGGAGCGAGGGTCACCAACACCACCGGAGACTTTGTGGCGCCAAGGGGCCGTGCTGCCCATGGAAGTCAGTCGATCGGGGAGATGCAGCCAAGTGCGGCTCGGGGGGTCGGCACCGTGGCTAGGGCCGCCAGGCGTCCGTGGGTCGAGGTCCACTATAGTGAGGGCATCCGACCATCTAGGAGCGATCCCCGTTGCCAGAGTCCAATCAGATCGATACCCGGACCATCATATCACAGGGAGATGAAAGGGTGGAGGGTGCGCTGTAGCTAGAGATGCTCCTCCAGTCTAATGGTCCCGACCAAGGGGACAAAGAGGTCCGGGCGCCATGTTGGGGCGCACTCCGCGGATCCACAAACTTCGATTTTCCGTCGGATCAACTCATGTTCAAGTTGCGCCAGGTGCTTCGGCAGGTCCCAATCGGTTCGATCAACGGTTTGCGGGGATTAGGGTGCCCCACGGCCTCCGATTTACAGGATAATCCCGGGCTCAGTCCCGGAGCCGAGCTCTCAGGCGACCATCGCCATCGGCGTCCAAGCCACGCCCCCCCTCATGTTATCCTTAGTTCGTTTTTGTTAGACCTTGCATTCTTAAGGTGGTCCCAACCCCACCTTATTGCTTTTCACCTCCGCATTTTGCTGTATCTTTTTGTTGGCCTTAGGACTCTGATCACTTTATCGCTACTAATCAGTGCTGAAGTGCACGTGCTTCTTCCTTAATCATGTGTATAATTGGAGTATACCTGACTGACAGATTTAATTTACTTGAAAGCCCCTTGTAAAGTGGTATACCATATACCCAGGGACTGATTGTGCGGCCCAAAGAAATAGCATTTCAAACCTGTCTCAAGCCTGCTACTGCAGTGCCTGTGCTGCAGTGTACTGCCACTTCGACTTGGCATTTAAAACTACTTGCCAAGCCTTAAACTCCAATTGTATTAAATATCAGTAACCCCTAAGGTAGGCCCTAGGTAGTCCTAGGGGCATCATGCTATGTAAGTAAAAGGTAAGACATGTACTGTGGTAGTTTGTATGTCCTAGTAGTATCAAACAGTCTATTACATTTTTCACTACTGTGAGGTCTGACCCTCTCATAGGTTAGCATTGGGTATTCCCTTATACTTTTTGGGGGGTATTTCCATATCAGAGAGGAGAAGCTTTGTTTATTTATTGATAAATCCTATCTACTGGTGAGGTTGGATTTAATCTTACTATTATATAAATGCCATTTTTAGAGAGTGAGCATTTCTCTGCACTTACTGCTCTATTTGCATGAAAACCTGTCTTCAATTGACGTCTGGATTGGGCTGCGAGACAGCTACATATGTGCATTCCCTGTAGACAGCCACAACACAGGTCACTCAACTGCAACTGCATTCATCTGCATTCTGATTGGCCTGGGGGAGAGCTCCGCTCCCCTTACCGCAAATATGTTCAAGAACGATAATTTATGTCAGTAGGTACAGTATACATACATCTTATAATCATGTGTGTTTAAATAATTTGTCGTTAGATCGTTTAAATATTGAAAAGGATCTGTTTTTAATAGACATTTTACAAAAACACCTGGTACATTTGGGAATTCTGTAAAGGCAAAACCCAACTGCCGTGACATTGCCAACCACAATGCCGTGACTCGGATTCGAACCGAGGTTGCTACGGCCACAACGCAGAGTACTAACCACTATACGATCACGGTGAGCTACTTGGGCTCAATAATGTACAGTGACATGAAGAAATTATAATTCGGAACGCTCAGGGCTACTCCTGTGATAGGTTGAATGTGTTCATTGCTTCCTCATTCCTTATACAAAGGCTTTATCTCCTCAGTGGTTGATAGGCTGAAACCGTTTCCTGCCCGCCTGCTTGTGAACTGGCAGGAGTCAAAGATCACACATACACTGGTGGGCCTGTGATGGGACACCAATGCAGAGAAACACACCTGGTGCAGATATTCTATTCTGTTTATTAGACCTGCATCTCCCCTGTACCTCCTCAAGCCATCTGTATGTGAAGCAAGAAAGAGTTAAGGAACGGTCCATCTGCACTTTTATTGGGAGGATGCTGCCGTGAGCTCCTCCGAGCTAATCACACAAACAGCAGTAAAGCAAGATAACTACACAGTTAGGGGGGACTGCATGGTTAGGTTTTTGAGGAATTATTGAAACTGACCCATAATCAGAGCTGTGGCTAATGACTGCATGCCTAATTATGATGAAGCAAGCACCATGGCTCGTAGGGGCCCCACAACACACTTTTCTTAGCTCATTGAATTAAAGTATAAACTTCTGCCATGTGTGAGTGGTAAAGGCTTGTTAATTTTGTTGCTTTTCAAATTCACGTCTGACAACAAGACGAAGGAACATTGGGGCATCAGACGCTTTGGAAAGTAGCCACCAACCGCAGAGAAAGAGAGAAAGAGGGAAAAGACAGTATGAGGTGTGGAGAAAACAGCAGCAGGTACAAGGAGCTCAAATGAGATTAATGGCGCCTAAATAGAGCACGTAAAGGAACAGTTACAAATCTAAGAAAAGGGAAAGAAAAGACTAGAAAAAAACACAGAAAGAGCTTGTAGATGAAATTCTCTTCCAGGAACAGCAGGTTAAGAGAAATTACACAGGGAGCAGTTAAGCTTGTAACACGGGGGAGAATAGAAAAGAAAATGCAGTTTTATGAAGTGTGTTTGCCTAATCCAGCTAGCACTTTTATTTTATTTCTCTATTTGCTTCTTTTATTGGTAAAGTAAGTTTCAAGTGCATGCACAGGTATGACCGAAAGAGCCAGGGTATAATAATTTGAAGCGTTTGCACCAGCGCTAATGAAGGACGAGAGTTATAGCAAAGATATGAAAGGGGGAGCGATAATAAATATGTGATATGGCAATAGTGACACCAAAATAAGCCACCTATTTATAAAACTGACATGGAAGAAATACTAAAGGTTATCTTCTGAAATTGTAGCCGATGTTAAAAAGATTCTTGTTGTCGGCAGGATTCGAACCTGCGCGGGGAGACCCCAATGGATTTCTAATCCATCGCCTTAACCACTCGGCCACAACAACTGACTGTAAGGCATGTGCACATAAGCTGTATGCAAGTTTTCAAGGTGTCCCACAGCAAATTCCTGATATTCTGCAATGCACTTTTTAAAAATAATGTATTTTTCAGCAGGCACATTCTCTCCTAAAAACAATAATTGCATGCGTATATCTCTAGTTTGGAATACCATAGGCTTGCATGCATACTCCCATGGGTCACTCAAGTTTTTTGGACCCTATTGCACTCTGTTTTCGTGCTGCTTTTAGTATATGGCCCATATTACAGAAGTCTACCATCTTTGAGTATTTGAGGCTCCTTTTTAAGTGCTTTATATTTTTTCCTTGAAGAGCTATATAATAAAGGGGTCCGGGAAAGATTGCATTTATGGAAGATAAAAGAAGGCCCACTTGTCTCACCAAATGCTGTAGAGAAACCTGATGTTTTACTCATGTTATCCTTAGTTCGTTTTTGTTAGACCTTGCATTCTTAAGGTGGTCCCAACCCACCTTATTGCTTTTCACCTCCGCATTTTGCTGTATCTTTTTGTTGGCCTTAGGACTCTGATCACTTTATCGCTACTAATCAGTGCTGAAGTGCACGTGCTTCTTCCCTAATCATGTGTATAATTGGAGTATACCTGACTGACAGATTTAATTTACTTGAAAGCCCCTTGTAGAGTGGTATACCATATACCCAGGGACTGATTTTTTTTTTTTTTTTTTTATTCCTCATATACCAGAAGTGGGTATTCTAGAAAGGGTATCTCCTCCTCTCCTCAATGCGATGTTCCGACCAACTGGACTAAAGCTACCGTCTTGGCTCCAGATTGGGAGAGAAGGTCGGATACCCCTCCAGTCTCCACTGTGAGCTAGGTCCACTCCCTACCCTATAGTCGATACGGCCCTCTGTTGGGTAGGATACCAAGCGTCCACAGGACCCAGGTGAAATCATTGGAATATATATCATCGGTTCCGCCAAGCCACCAGGGCCGCCCAGGTTTTGTCAAGGCAAGAATTATCACATGCAAGATCAGCTTCACTAATATATACAATATAGCTTAAAAAATCTGCAAAGGTAGGAATGATCTCTGACTTCCAAAGCTTACAGATTTCTCGTCTAGCTATAATCATTGCATAAAATATAAATTTAGTCCTCATCTCGTTAAGCGGAGAACCAAGCTCTAACCCAAAAAAAATGGTCATCGGAGTAATTTTAAACCGTATATTACACACTTCTATTATAAATTCCTCTATTTTGGACCAAAAGAGAGATAATTTAGGGCACTCAGCGAACATATGTATGTCATCTGCCTTGGAAAGTTTACAGCGCAAACAAGAGTAATCCATATTTGTAAACTTAGACAGCTTCTTGGGTGAAAAATACGCTCTATATAATGTAAACAGATGGTTTCGCTTTAAGGGGGCAGATTTAACAACCGTATGCAACAGTTTAAAAGAATCTCCCCAAAGACCTTGTAGTTCGCCATGTTGTAGAGTTATTTCTTCTCCCCATAATTTGTTAAGTTCAGGTTCCGTGACTTGATCTTTTTCATTTAGTGCGTCGTACCAAAAGGCAACTTCTTTTTTCCAGCTCCCTTTTCTCTTTACTAGATCAAATGTAGGATTAGATGCGAGATTCCAAGTTATAGTACTACACCAGTTGGATAATTGATAAAATTTGAATCTAGTAAGGGTTCTACTTGTTAATCTGGATAATGAATCCCACTCCATTAGTCTAGAGTCTACGATGAGGTCTTGCCAATGTCCAATGCCCGCTGTTCTGAGAGGAATTGATAATTGATCTCTGAGGCATTCCGGTGTTCCAGGGGAATCCCATATGGGGGCAAGGGGAGTGTAGTAAGAAATATCCAGTTTTTTCCTGAAAAATACCCAATTTCGCAAAGCTGTTCCCAAGATTTTTAATCTGACCTTCTTGTAGAACTTCGGGTCTCCGAACTTAAATAAAAAATATTCTTTACCTTGAGGAATATTGTGTAACAAAGCTTGGAATAATTGACCCAAACAGGATGAGTCGGCTTTATCGGCCATTGACCTAAAGTTTTTAAAGTGAAAAGCTTGACAGTAGTGGAGAATGTCTGGCATAGCTAACCCACCTGTTTTAATCTTTCTTCTAAGTTTTTTCATAGAGATTCTGGGCGCTTTGGAATTCCAAATAAAGGACCCTATCCGTCCCTGTATTTTGGCAATATCTTTGGGGCTAAATGAAAGAGGTATTGAATTGAAAAGGAAGGTGATCTTTGGTAGGATGATCATCTTCAACAGATTAATTCTACCAAAGATGTTTAACGCCAATCCCGACCATCGGTGTAAAAGTGTGTTAATATCTTTAAGTACCCTCTCCAAATTAACTTTAGGTATGTCCGTAATATTTTGCACAAGCTGGATACCCAGGTATCTCATACGGGTCTTTACCCCAGGAAACCTAACCTCCTGGTTCCATTGCATGACCTCTGTTTTTTCTTTATTTACTTTGTACCCAGAAACTTCTCCAAATGCTTCTGCTTGTTGAAATAATTGAGGGATTGACGTTTCAGGGTTAGATGTAAACATTAGGAGATCATCAGCATATAGGGCAAATTTCAAATTTAGCTCATTCAGGCGAAAAGGTTCGATTAGATTATCTGATCGTAATTTGATAACGAAGGGCTCCAAGTATAGATTAAATAATAAGGGGGATAGGGGACAACCCTGCCTAGTACCACGTGTAATTTTAACCCAATCTGTAAGCATGTTATTTACTAAGAATTTAGCTCTGGGTTGGCAATATAACGCTTTTATTGATGTTATAAAGTTAGTCGGTATGCCAAACTTTGACAGGGATTCCCATAAGTACATCCAACTTACTTGGTCGAAGGCCTTAGCGGCATCGATGGCTACTATACTTAATGGGACCTCCTCCACTAAAGCAAAATCAATTGCCGCGATAGCCTGAAAGGTCAACTCATTTAATTGCCTGCCCGGCATAAAGCCCCTCTGGTCCTCATGAACAATAGTCTTAATAATTTTGGCCAATCTCGCTGCCAACACCCCTGCAAAGATTTTATAGTCCACGTTCAGCAGCGAGATTGGCCTAAACGACTCAACCAGTGAGGGGTCTTTATTAGGTTTCAAAACCAGAGTTACTGTGGCCTCTGACCATGTCGGGGGTATAGGATCTCCTTCTAAGTGTATTCGATTGAAAAGGGCTGTTAAAATGGGACATAAGATTTCCGCCCCTATTTGGTATATTTCGGCTGGGAGCCCATCTGGGCCTGCAGCCTTACCACTGGCCATCCTCTTAATTTGATCGTGTACCTCTCCCTCTTTAATTGGTGAGCTTAAAAAAGAGCTATCCGTCTCTGTTAGGTGTGGTACACTTACTCCCTCCAACCATTGATCTACCTCTTCCAAACATATTTTGTCATTGCTCCCCATATATAAATTTTGCATGTAGGTTTGAACTTCTCTCAAGATCTCACCGCTATCTGATGATATATCGCCAGAGCTCTGTATTCTCAAACCGGATATCTGATTCCTAACACGATCTGCTCTGGCTTTCCAAGCTAGTATTCGCCCACATTTCTCCCCATATAAAAAATTCTGAAGTCTACTCGTATCCCACCTTGATTTAATAATTTTATCTAGGTTGGCCCGGTATTTAATTTTTAGGTTCTCTAACTCTTTTTGAATGGATGTTACATCGATCCGTTGTTCTAAGCAAGCTTTCTGTAAATCTTGCTCTTTTTGCTTTATAAGAGATAAAAAGTCTTCATTTTCCTTTTTTCTAATTTTATTTCTTTTTATCATTTCAGATGTAAATATACCTCTTAAGAAAGGCTTGAAAGCATCCCATAATGTTTGCTCCGATACAGTGCTCTTATTTAGTTCAAAATATTCTGTCATATGATTCGATAGTTCAAGCTTTAGATTCTCTTGTGATAATAAGGATCTATCTAAGGTCCATCTCCTAACTTGTAAATTCTGTGGGAGCTTAATCACTAGCTCCACTAAGGAATGATCTGATAATATTGCCGGAATATAAGCAGTGGAAAGGGTCTCAGAAAGAAGACTTTGATCAATAAGAAAGAAGTCAATTCGTGAGTGGTGTTTATGTCTGTGGCTATAAAATGAATAATCTCTGTTATTCCGATTCTTGGTCCTCCAAACATCTATCAAATTGAAGTCCTTTATTATGTTTCCAAGCTCCCTTTTAGATCTAAGTAGTGGAGGTACAGGTGCCTTAGAAGTACGATCCAATATAGGATCGAATACCAAATTAAAATCGCCACCTAATATAATGGGGGCATTCAGCTCGATAAGACTAGTTTTCAGACTCACCAAGGCCTCTGGTGCATCTAGGTTTGGGCCATAATATACAGTACATGTTATTTTTATGTTTTTCACTAACAATGATGCGGTCAGCCATCTGCCTGTATTATCCGTTTCATATTTCTCAACCCTTATTCCGCTATTAATTCTGATAATTATCATCACACCTCTAGTATTATTGCACTGCTGGGAGCATAAGATATCCTGTATCCATTTTTGATTTTTAAAAGCCAATCTACACTCCTGTGAATTAAGGTGGTTTTCTTCTAATAGAAGAATGTGGGCGCCAGACTTATTTAGGAATTCACAAATTCTACCGATTTTTCTGCTTTCCCTCAGTCCATTGACATTCCAGCTGATTATTTTTAATTTATTCTCCATATTCCTTGATTATCCCCTAAGGGGAAGTGGATCTTAATTGCATATTGACTCTTAGTGCTCTCGTAGTTTCTAGCTATATGAGGATTTTTTTTTTTTTAAGCGCTCCCTCCCTACCCTCCCCACCCTCCTCCCCCCATGAGGAACCTTCCCATATTACCTTTGGCGAAGATATCGCCATTTGAGGCCCCTCCCCCCAACTGGAGATCTGGTCCAATCTATGCGTACTATACAATTGTATGTACCTTCACCCAACTAATCACACCAAGAAAAAAAAAACATCACTTTTTTTTCTTTTTTTTTTTTCTTTCCTTCTCTCTTTTTTTTTCCCTTTCTCCCTCTCCCCCCTTCTTTATTGTGCCTTACAATTTTTTTTTTTCACTTTCTTTTCCTTTTCTCTTCCTTCTCTCTCCCTTTTTTTTTTTTTTTTTTTAAAGTATCTCTTTTTGTCTTATTTCTCCTTCATCCCCCCCTTATATTCCAAGACTAAAACTTTAATATAACTATTTATGATGATATTTTCTACAAAAGTAGTCCACTAAAGTCTCATGTTTAAGCATACCGTTATTCTCATACTTTCTGAGCCTCTTTCAAACTTACTACAAAGTCATCTACTTCGTGGGGGAATGTGAAATTATAAGTCTTGTTATTCCATACCACTCGTAGGGAGGCAGGAAATCTCATCATCACCTGAGCACCCAGACCTCTCAATTCCTGCATTCTGGATCCTAACTCCCACTGTCTTTGGGCCGTCACTCTACCCACATCAGAACGAATCAAATACTTTGAGGACCCTATCTGGAGTGAAGAATCCCTCAGAGCCCTACTTAGTATTAATTCTTTCACAGAATAAGATAGGAAATTAACCAAAATTTTTCTTGGGGTATTTCTATCAGAATGTCTACGAAAGGGATCTCTATGGGCTCTCTGAATTTCGCGTTCTAAGTCAATATCTGGTCTGTCTTTTAAGATACCTTCTCTCAGGAGCTTGCAAATCATGGTTTTAACATCACCATTCTCAGACTCCTCTGGTATTCTCAAAAATTTCAAATTATTGCGTCTTGCGTGGATTTCCAATCTTTCCATATCCTGTTGGAGGGTCTGATTTTTGGCTCTCAGGTCAGATATTGCGTTGGACTGCGCTTGTGAGGCCCTTGAAAGCACAGCGACCTCTCCCTCTAATGCAGCTGTTCTTGTGCATACATCATCCAATTTTCCTTCCAGGATAGAGCATTTCTGGGCGATTTCCTTTTGGTTACCTTCAGAGATTTCAAATTTAGGTAAAAGTTTTGCCAAAAGATCATCCTGTAGAGATCTAAACAAGTGCTCTATACTTTCACCTCCTGCTTTATGATGTTTATCCTCACATAAATCATTTCCAGTGGGAGAGCCAGCTAGCTCAGGGCCTGTATTGTTAATTATGGAAACCACAGGTTGTGCGTCATCTCTGTGTAAATCACCACTTGGGACGTCCTCGGATACATCCTCTGTTACCTCCATTTCTGGGTCTATCAATAAGGGTGTATATCTATTTTGCAAGGCCACTTCATGCAAGTTTTGTGAAGCCACGGGGGTTGAAAGTTGCTCAGTGGTGGAAGGTTCTAGACTGGATGCTGTTTTTTCCATAATTTTGAAATATGACGTTAAGGAGGGGGCTTGTTTTGAGGCTGCGAATGTCTTTTTTTTTTGCTTTTTCCCCTCTACGTTCTTATTCCTTTCTCTCTTTTCTTTTTTCTGTAATGGGGTAAGAGGAACTGGCCCACGATCTCGTTTAAAGGAGGGATATGAGAGTTCTCTGTCTGGCAAAGAACGGAGGAGGTATCTACTTCTTACTACCGGAGGGGCAGCAGCTTGCAAAAGATCGCTTGTATTTAAATCAAGATTAGGGCTTATTATCTTACAGGCCTGTTGCTGCAGACAAGCTCTCTCCGTTATATCCAAAGGGACCTGGGACTTTGAGCCAGTACCTGAGTCCATTCCCTTAGGTTCTATAAGTTTATAAGAGGCCAATCTCCCCCTCCGTGTCCCAGAGTCATTCGTTCTTAATCCCTGCTGTGCCTGTGCCTTTGATGTAAATATACCACACTCACTACACTCATTAACCAGCTTCTCCTCCGCCCCCCAACCACCATATCCGCTCACCGCAATCGATGTGTGGCCTCTAGGATAAACTCTAGCAGCAGCCCCTCGTAATCTCCTCCACAAGAAGCCAAACCTGCTCGCCGCGTAGAAACCACCTTTCTTGCCTCGTCCGTGCAGATCACAATCGTCCCTTCTGCCTCCACCTCCAGCCTCCACGTCAACGCCCATCAATCACGAAGGTATCCCGCCGGGTCCTAATGCCTCCGGCTCCGGCTCTGCAGCACCGTTTCCCCCGGAGAGATCCTCCGTAAGAAAGAAAGTAGACACCCCCTTTTTAGTTTACTGCACGAAAGTAAGGGGGAAAGCTGCACACTGCTCGCTTACCGCATAAACTTCCAAAACGGGCGGCGATACATTAAACCGAGTGACCAGACTTCCCCAGTCAGGAGGGAGCTCTCACGACCGCCGTCAGCCGGCCGCCATCTTCCTCGACCCTCACAGCGTTCTCAGGGTAGGATGCACATCATGGCTATACTCTTGATATCCATTCGTACCGGCACTATAAGGTCGGACTTGGGAAGGCAAGACTAGCAATCCCCACATGACGCAAACTCCACCACATGGGTGGTCTGATGGGAATTTTCTTAGCTTTCTGTCACAATAGTTCCTTGTCTCTACCAGCATGTTTTCACGCATTCGCCACAGTGCCACACGGTCACCGTTGTTAGTACACACCCCCCTAGACCTGGTCTGCTCTTTTGTGTGTTTTATAATTGGAGTATACCTGACCGACAGATTTAATTTACTTGAAAGCCCCTTGTAAAGTGGTAGTTTGTATGTCCTAGTAGTATCAAACAGTCTATTACATTTTTCACTACTGTGAGGTCTGCCCCTCTCATTGGTTAGCATTGGGTATTCCCTTATACTTTTTGGGGGGTAATTCCATATCAGAGAGGAGAAGCTTTATTTATTTATTGATAAATCCTATCTACTGGTGAGGTTGGATTTAATCTTACTATTGTATAAATGCCATTTTTAGAGAGTGAGCATTTCTCTGCACTTACTGCTCTATTTGCATGAAATCCTGTCTTCAATTGACGTCTGGATTGGGCTGCGAGACAGCTACATATGTGCATTCCCTGTAGACAGCCACAACACAGGTCACTCAACTGCAACTGCATTCATCTGCATTCTGATTGGCCTGGGGGAGAGCTCCGCTCCCCTTACCGCAAATATGTTCAGTATGTCAGTAAGTACAGTATACCTACATCTTATAATCATGTGTGTTTAAATAATTTGTCGTTAGATCATTTAAATATTGAAAAGGATCTGTTTTTAATAGACATTTTACAAAAACAACTGGTGCATTGGGGAATTCTGTAAAGGAAAAACCCAACTGCCGTGAGATTGGCAACCACAATGCCGTGACTCAGATTCGAACCGAGGTTGCTGCGGCCACAACGCAGAGTACTAACCACTATACGATCACGGCGAGCTACTTGGGCTCAATAACGTACAGTGACATGAAGAAATTATAATTCGGAACACTCAGGGCTACTCCTGTGATAGGCTGAATGTGTTCATTGCTTCCTCATTCCTTATACAAAGGCTTTATCTCCTCAGTGGTTGATAGGCTGAAACCGTTTCCTGGCCGCCTGCTTGTGAACTGGCAGGAGTCAAAGATCACACATACACTGGTGGGCCTGTGATGGGACACCAATGCAGAGAAACACACCTGGCGCAGATATTCTATTCTGTTTATTAGACCTGCATCTCCCCTGTACCTCCTCAAGCCATCTGTATGTGAAGCAAGAAGGAGTTAAGGAACGGTCCATCTACACTTTTATTGGGAGGATGCTGCCGTGAGCTCCTCCCAGCTAATCACACAAACAGCAGTAAAGCAAGATAACTACACAGTTAGGGGGGACTGCATGGTTAGGTTTTTGAGGAATTATTGAAACTGACCTCAGTGACCCATAATCAGAGCTGTGGCTAATGACAGCATGCCTAATTATGATGAAGCAAGCACCATGGCTCGTAGGGGCCCCGCAACACACTTTTCTTAGCTCATTGAATTAAAGTATAAACTCCTGCCATGTGTGAGTGGTAAAGGCTTGTTAATTTTGTTGCTTTTCAAATTCACGTCTGACAACAAGACGAAGGAACATTGGGGCATCAGACGCTTTGGAAAGTAGCCACCAACCGCAGAGAAAGAGAGAAAGAGGGAAAAGCCAGTATGAGGTGTGGAGAAAACAGCAGCAGGTACAAGGAGCTCAAATGAGATTAATGGCGCATAAATAGAGCACGTAAAGCAACAGTTCAAATCTAAGAAAAGGGAAAGAAAAGACTAGGAAAAAACACAGAAAGAGCTTGTAGATGAAATTCTCTTCCAGGGACAGCAGGTTAAGAGAAATTACACAGGGAGCAGTTAAGCTTGTAACACGGGGAGAATAGAAAAGAAAATGCAGTTTTATGAAGTGTGTTTGCCTAATCCAGCTAGCACTTTTATTTTATTTCTCTATTTGCTTCTTTTATTGGTAAAGTAAGTTTCAAGTGCATGCACAGGTATGACCGAGAGAGCCAGGGTATAATAATTTGAAGCGTTTGCACCAGCGCTAATGAAGGACGAGAGTTATAGCAAAGATATGAAAGGGGGAGCGATAATAAATATGTGATATGGCAATAGTGACACCAAAATAAGCCACCTATTTATAAAACTGACATGGAAGAAATACTAAAGGTTATCTTCTGAAATTGTAGCCGATGTTAAAAATATTCTCGTTGTCGGCAGGATTCGAACATGCGTGGGGAGACCCCAATGGATTTCTAGTCCATTGCCTTAACCACTCGGCCACAACAACTGACTGTAAAGCATGTGCACATAATCTGTATGCAAGTTTTCAAGGTGTCCCACAGCAAATTCCTGATATTCTGCAATGCACTTTTTAAAAATAATGTATTTTTCAGCAGGCACATTCTCTCCTAAAAACAAAAATTGCATGCGTATATCTCTAGTTTGGAATACCATAGGCTTGCATGCATACTCCCATGGGTCACTCAAGTTTTTTGGACCCTATTGCACTCTGTTTTCGTGCTGCTTTTAGTATATGGCCCATATTACAGAAGTCTACCATCTTTGAGTATTTGAGGCTCCTTTGTAAGTGCTTTATATTTTTTCCTTGAAGAGCTATATAATAAAGGGGTCCGGGAAAGATTGCATTTATGGAAGATAAAAGAAGGCCCACTTGTCCCACCAAATGCTGTAGAGAAACCTGATGTTTTACTCATGTTATCCTTATCTTTTTTTTTTTTTAAATATATTTTTATTGCAGGAATTAGTAAATTGTTACATATCTGACCAGCATTATAGATCAATCAAAATCAGTGGAATACAACCCTCCGTCCCCCAGCAGGATGAACCCTTACACAGCCATTCAGCCCACAATCCAATGGTCGGGCGGCGATATCCAATGGGGACTCAACAGGGAGTCGAAGCTGGTCCGGATGATCCACTGTCCGTCATCTGCTTTTCTAAACAATCCTACAAAACCAAAAGAAAAACCCCTCCCTCAAAACACTATGCACCAAATTAACCCCTGCCCAACCCCGCCACCAGTGCACGGCAACAACCGTAATAGGATCTGTGAGAGGACCCACGAGGAAAGCAACAGACCTGTAAAGTGCAATCGCCTATCGGGACTCGGGGCGAGCTGCTTCCTCACTTTCGGAATCGCTGGGGGCGCAATAATCCCTGAGGGCCTGCACTAATGTCTCCCATTCTAGCGCTGCCTCCTGCGCCTTCTCGTTGTGTTGTCTCCTAGCTAACTGGTACCTCAGCGTGCTTTCTCCCGCCGCCCATTTCAAGAGTTCGCTGTGCCATCGGGCCCCCGTCGGACCAACCCGTGCCTTCCAGTTCCTGGTCACCTCTCGTTTAGCAAGGAGAAGCCCCAAATCAATGAATTTACTAGTAATTTTGTTTTTGGGGGTATGTGGAAACCAGTGTAGGAGTCCCACTGCCGCATCAACCGATAAGGATCTCCCCGTTAACTCCTCCAGGGTCTTCCCCACTTCCAGCCAGTAGGAGGACAATCCCGGGCAGGACCACAACATGTGGAGGAGGTCTGCATCCGGCGCCTGGCATCTGGGGCAGTCCGCGGAGCCCGTGGCAAAATACTGTTGGATTTTCGCCGGGGTCAAATATGCCCTATGGAGTACGTAGTAGTGGACCAATTGAAAGCGGGCGTGGCGCGTGCCCTTCCAGGCTCGCCGCACGAGTTGGGACCAGGTCGTCTCTGGGATCTCCTTACCTATGTCTTCCTCCCAACGGGTTCTTAAGGTAGTGAGGGGGGCCAACCCCTCATTGAGCAGTCTACCGTATAGGCAAGTGACCGCCTTCACCGTACCCGCAGACATCATGACGTATTGGCACACCGGTGACGTAGGAGGTTCCTCCTTCCCGTGCTTCCAGTGCGCCTGGATCGCTCGGACCAGGGCCGAGTGCAATAGAAAGTTGCCGCGAGGAACCTCGAAGCGATCAATGAGCTCCTGAAAGGGCAAAAGCGCCCCGTCCTCGTAGAGGTCACCCACCAATTGTAGGCCCGCGTCCTCCCAGTCCGCTAATCGTGACCAATCACCGCCATGAGGCAGGGCCGTCAGCATACCCAAAGGTATTTCGGGTGCATACGGTGTTCGCAACTGGCCCCGGGCGTGGTCTCGGTTCCAACACAGGCGAATGGTCTTCTCCTCAAGCGTCAAGTCCTGCAAGGCCAAACGCTGTCGCAGCGCTATGAAGGAGAGAACATGCCTGGCTATCCCCGTGCCTCTTCTGTCCTCCGGGCCTCGGAATTCCCTGGCGACCTCCTGGGTGAGGGTCTGTAGCTGCGCCGCCAAGTAGTACTTTTCAAAGTCTGGCACCGCAAGCCCACCCTCAGCTTTCGGCCTCATCAGGGTCTTGAGGGCCACTCTTCGGCGGCCCGAACCCCAGAGGAATCCGACCACCATTGACCGTAACAGTTGAAATGTGGCCGTTGGGACCCAGATTGGTAGCGCCCGGAAATAATACAGCAACCGGGGGAGCGCCACCATTTTGAGCAAAGCGATCCGCCCTGCCACCGAGAGCGGTAGAGCAGCCCAGAAGTCCATGCTACCCCGCAGCGCTCGAGTGCTGTGAGCTATGTTCCCATCCAGGAGATCAGATGGTTCATGGTAGACGTACACCCCCAGGTACTTAAAGCAGTCAGGTTCCCACCTAATCTCTCTACTGATATCAGGGCTAGGTGTGCCCTTGCGAACCGGGAAAAGACAGGTCTTAGCCCAATTCACCCGAAGGCCCGAGACCTCCCCAAACGCCCTGAGCGCCGTCGCAGCTCCATTCAGGGCAGCAACCGGGTCCTCAAGGAAGAGCAACAGGTCATCGGCGTACAGCGAGATGTAGTGTGGGCCCGAAGGTGTCCACAAGCCATTATAATGGACTCCCGATCGGAGTAGCAGCGCCAGTGGCTCCACCGCTAACGCAAAGAGAAGCAGGGATAATGAACAACCCTGTCTCGTGCCTCTCTCCACCGGGTATTGTGAGGAGATCAGCGGGCCTGCCCGAACCCTGGCCGATGCCGAGGCATATAGGACCGTGGTCCATCTGACGAAACCCTCGCCGAGGCCGAATCGCAGTAACACAGTGCGCAGGTAGTCCCATTCCAGGCTGTCAAAAGCCTTCTCCAAATCTACCGATAGGACCACCGGGCATGGGGCGTCCACGAGCGGTTCTCCCAGCAAGCGGAACAACCTACGGATGTTCATGGTCGTGTTTCGTCTGGGGATGAATCCAGCCTGGTCCTCATGTACCAGGGAGCTCATGTGACCTAGCAACCTCGAAGGCAAGATGCTGCTCAGTATTTTATAATCGACCGTCAGCATTGATAAAGGACGGTAGGACGCCGGATCGGACGAGTCCCTTCCCGGCTTGAGGAGGGGAACCACTAAGGCCTCGCACATTGAGCCGGGGAGCCGACCAAGCCGCTTCGCCTCTCTATACACTATCAGCAACCTTGGTGCTAGGAGATCAGCATAAGCTGCATAAAATTCAACAGGAAGGCCGTCCAGGCCCGGGGTCTTATTCCTCGCCATCTTTTGAATGGCGCTGCGAATCTCCCCCAGTTCTATGTCGGACCCCAGGGCTTTCGCTACGTCAGGCTCCACTGTTGGGAGCTCCAGGGGTCGCAGATAATCATCGAGCAGGTCAGGGTCTCTGGCAGAACGACTGCGGTACAAACGTTCGTAGTAGTGCAGGTAACAGCTCAGAATCTCAGGCTGAGTGTGTACTTCGGTCCCGTCCGCTGTGCGCATGGACATCGTCAGAGAGGTCTGGCGCGTAGGGTTAGCTAGCCATGCCAGCAATGCGCTCGATCTATCCCCCTCTGCGAGGGACCTAACAGTATAGGCCTTGTAGTCGAAACAGCGCAGCCGTTCGACCTCCGCCGCTACCGCCTCCTTCGCCTCCGCCGTGCGTTCCTGGAGTTCAGGGCGCCCGGGGCGGCGGAGTTCCAACTCACGGAGTTTCCGATCAGCTGTATCTAAGTCGTCAAGGATAACTCGCCTCATGCCTACCTTTTTGGAGATGCAGTAACCCCTTACCACCACCTTAAAAGCGTCCCATTCAGGCACCCTCGAACTCGCAGTGCCCCCGTTGGACGCGAAGTATTCCGAGATCTTATCTCCTAGGTCCGCTTTGAATACACTGTCTTCTAGGATTTCGGGACGCAACTTCCAGGTGGGCACTGCAGGCCGCCCCAGGAAACCTGCGAAGGTCCAGCAGGAGAGGGTTATGATCTGAGATGGTCCTGGTCAAATATTCAGACCGGACCGCCGCTGAAACCAATTCAGTCGAGCCAAGAAATCCGTCCAGTCGGACGTGTAACTCGTGCAGGCCTGAGAAGTAGGAATAGTCTCTAGTGTCGGGGTGTTGCACCCTCCAGATATCCGTCAGACCCCAGTGTGTCTGCCAGTCCCTACGACCTTTAGCCACACGGCGAACCGGAGAGTCAGGGAGGGGGGGGATGTGAGCGGTCATTCTCCACATCTACTACTGAATTGAAATCCCCACAGATCAGGAGGGGCCCGGAGAAGAAGTGGGCCAACGAGCCCGATAACCTGGAAAGGAAGGCAAGCTGGTCCACATTGGGCGCGTAAACACAGCAAACGTTTAGGTCCCTCCCCCCCAGAGTGCCCGAAATGGCCACGTAGTGCCCCTCCGGATCCACCACTGATTTCGTGACCTGGAAGGGAACCCCAGCTCTGATCCAAATTAGCGCCCCCCTGGCATACGCGGAGTACGAAGTGCAAAAGACCTGCCCTCTCCACCTACGCTGTAGCGCCGCCCCTTCCGCCTTGTTCAGATGGGTCTCCTGCAGCAGCGCTATTTGTACCCCTCTACGCACTAAATAAGCGTGGACTTTGTGACGCCTAGACATGGTGTGAAGCCCCCGCACGTTCCAAGTAATACATTTCACATTAGCAACATCAGCCATTGTCCCACATTGTTCGTGCAAAGTCTCCCCATCGGGGTCCCAACAAAGAAAGAGCAACAATCGACCCAGCACTGATGGCGGCCATTTTCCCCAACCAAAACTCAGCAACCCCGATTCGACCCAAACCCCTGCCCACCCTCCCCAGAACAGGACCCAAATAACACCATCTAGTTCCCATCCAAACCATACCCCCAGAAAACCCCCTATCCCCGACTAATCCTGCGGTCGCCACCGTAGGAAGGCCTTAAGGGCCAGGTGCGGGCTGGGCGTTGGCAGTGGGCCCTCGATGCTCGGGCTACCAGGACTAAAGCAAGCCCAAAACAGTAAAAGAAACCCTCAGGGCACGAGCATGGCACCCCACCCCCACTTCCCCGGGATTCATGATCAATCACCGGCCCCCGCCACCCCCGCTGCGGGCCCCCACCCAAATGGATGCAGCTCACCCCGTCAACCCTGTCCATCCAGAAGGTCCTCAACCGATTTCGGTGTGATCACCGGCCTGTGGACGCTATCGGTCACCGATTCCTCCGAGTCTGTTGGCACCCCCTCGTCACCAGGGTCCGCTTCCTCTTCAATGGTACCGTCCCGTGAGCCAGACAGCGCAGACAACACCTCCAACACTCCCTTCCGCTCCGTCGACGTCTCCGCAGTCGAGGGTCCACCTGACCGGCCACGGCGACTCCGAATCCTTTTGGACCGCCGTCGCTGTCCAGGCTCCACTGCTAGCTGAGATGAGGAGCCAAAGCCATCTTTTCCGGCTCTATAGAGTTCGAGCCAGTTATAGACATCCTCCGGGGAATCAAAGAATTGAGTCTTGTTATCGACAATTATGCGGAGCCTTGCAGGAAACAGGAGCGAGTATTGGATGCCCTCGCTCCGGAGCTCGCGCTTGACCGCCAGGAATGAGAACCGCCTGCGTTGGGTCTCATAGGTGTAGTCCGGGAAGATGTTCACCTGGCTGTTCGCCACCTTGAAGGGGCCATTATGTCTGGCGGCATTAAGGATGAGGTCTCTGTCCCGAAAGTGCAATAACCGTGCCACCACCGGTCGCGGGGCACGGCCCCGTTGCGGTGGCCTCGCTGGGACTCTATGTGCTCGCTCCAGGGTGTAGAAGGAGGATAGACCCTCCGGGGCCACCGTGTCTCGGAGCCAGGCTTCCAAGTAGGCCACCATGTCGCCATCTTCAATCTTCTCCGGCAGGCCCACCACTCGAATGTTGTTTCGCCTGTTACGGCCTTCCGCGTCTTCCGCTCGCTGCTCCAGGGCATCAATCCGGGATAGGGCATCCTTCATTGTCGCGGCCAGGGTTCGCTGTGCTGGCTCCAAGGTTTTTATCGAGCCCTCCACTTCCTTGACCCTATCCGAGAGCTTGCCGTGATCCGCTCTAAGGAGGCCTCACTCGTCGCCACCTGGGCAATGTCCTGCTGGAGGGCCGAGCGTGTGGTCGCGATCGCCTCCAAGACACGGTCAAATTGTTGCTGCAATGGTGCGCCACCAGAACTCTCCGGGTCTCCACGTTCCTCTTTGTCCGGGGCCTCCGAGTCTGAGGCGGCTGCGGTAGTCCCCTTGGCTCCCCTCCGTTTCCCCATGTCGCAGGAATCACACGGTGGGGAGTCAGGTAGAGGCGCCACCGAGTGCGGGCGTCGGCTATGTCTCTCCCGGTTGGTGGTCTTCGGGCCGAGGGCCGGCGATCTCCGTCTCCAGGGCCTATTGGACCTCCACAGCTTCGGGCCGCGCCACCACCACGTCGTCGGAGGGCACTGAGGAGGAGGCGGAGACAATCGGCGCCAGGTCGGGCAGGCCCGTTTGGCTGATGAGGACCTGGAGCGAGGGTCACCAACACCACCGGAGACTTTGTGGCGCCAAGGGGCCGTGCTGCCCATGGAAGTCAGTCGATCGGGGAGATGCAGCCAAGTGCGGCTCGGGGGGTCGGCACCGTGGCTAGGGCCGCCAGGCGTCCGTGGGTCGAGGTCCACTATAGTGAGGGCATCCGACCATCTAGGAGCGATCCCCGTTGCCAGAGTCCAATCAGATCGATACCCGGACCATCATATCACAGGGAGATGAAAGGGTGGAGGGTGCGCTGTAGCTAGAGATGCTCCTCCAGTCTAATGGTCCCGACCAAGGGGACAAAGAGGTCCGGGCGCCATGTTGGGGCGCACTCCGCGGATCCACAAACTTCGATTTTCCGTCGGATCAACTCATGTTCAAGTTGCGCCAGGTGCTTCGGCAGGTCCCAATCGGTTCGATCAACGGTTTGCGGGGATTAGGGTGCCCCACGGCCTCCGATTTACAGGATAATCCCGGGCTCAGTCCCGGAGCCGAGCTCTCAGGCGACCATCGCCATCGGCGTCCAAGCCACGCCCCCCCTCATGTTATCCTTAGTTCGTTTTTGTTAGACCTTGAATTCTTAAGGTGGTCCCAACCCCACCTTATTGCTTTTCACCTCCGCATTTTGCTGTATCTTTTTGTTGGCCTTAGGACTCTGATCACTTTATCGCTACTAATCAGTGCTGAAGTGCACGTGCTTCTTCCTTAATCATGTGTATAATTGGAGTATACCTGACTGACAGATTTAATTTACTTGAAAGCCCCTTGTAAAGTGGTATACCATATACCCAGGGACTGATTGTGCGGCCCAAAGAAATAGCATTTCAAACCTGTCTCAAGCCTGCTACTGCAGTGCCTGTGCTGCAGTGTACTGCCACTTCGACTTGGCATTTAAAACTACTTGCCAAGCCTTAAACTCCAATTGTATTAAATATCAGTAACCCCTAAGGTAGGCCCTAGGTAGTCCTAGGGGCATCATGCTATGTAAGTAAAAGGTAAGACATGTACTGTGGTAGTTTGTATGTCCTAGTAGTATCAAACAGTCTATTACATTTTTCACTACTGTGAGGTCTGACCCTCTCATAGGTTAGCATTGGGTATTCCCTTATACTTTTTGGGGGGTATTTCCATATCAGAGAGGAGAAGCTTTGTTTATTTATTGATAAATCCTATCTACTGGTGAGGTTGGATTTAATCTTACTATTATATAAATGCCATTTTTAGAGAGTGAGCATTTCTCTGCACTTACTGCTCTATTTGCATGAAAACCTGTCTTCAATTGACGTCTGGATTGGGCTGCGAGACAGCTACATATGTGCATTCCCTGTAGACAGCCACAACACAGGTCACTCAACTGCAACTGCATTCATCTGCATTCTGATTGGCCTGGGGGAGAGCTCCGCTCCCCTTACCGCAAATATGTTCAAGAACGATAATTTATGTCAGTAGGTACAGTATACATACATCTTATAATCATGTGTGTTTAAATAATTTGTCGTTAGATCGTTTAAATATTGAAAAGGATCTGTTTTTAATAGACATTTTACAAAAACACCTGGTACATTTGGGAATTCTGTAAAGGAAAAACCCAACTGCCGTGACATTGCCAACCACAATGCCGTGACTCGGATTCGAACCGAGGTTGCTACGGCCACAACGCAGAGTACTAACCACTATACGATCACGGTGAGCTACTTGGGCTCAATAATGTACAGTGACATGAAGAAATTATAATTCGGAACGCTCAGGGCTACTCCTGTGATAGGTTGAATGTGTTCATTGCTTCCTCATTCCTTATACAAAGGCTTTATCTCCTCAGTGGTTGATAGGCTGAAACCGTTTCCTGGCCGCCTGCTTGTGAACTGGCAGGAGTCAAAGATCACACATACACTGGTGGGCCTGTGATGGGACACCAATGCAGAGAAACACACCTGGTGCAGATATTCTATTCTGTTTATTAGACCTGCATCTCCCCTGTACCTCCTCAAGCCATCTGTATGTGAAGCAAGAAAGAGTTAAGGAACGGTCCATCTGCACTTTTATTGGGAGGATGCTGCCGTGAGCTCCTCCGAGCTAATCACACAAACAGCAGTAAAGCAAGATAACTACACAGTTAGGGGGGACTGCATGGTTAGGTTTTTGAGGAATTATTGAAACTGACCCATAATCAGAGCTGTGGCTAATGACTGCATGCCTAATTATGATGAAGCAAGCACCATGGCTCGTAGGGGCCCCACAACACACTTTTCTTAGCTCATTGAATTAAAGTATAAACTTCTGCCATGTGTGAGTGGTAAAGGCTTGTTAATTTTGTTGCTTTTCAAATTCACGTCTGACAACAAGACGAAGGAACATTGGGGCATCAGACGCTTTGGAAAGTAGCCACCAACCGCAGAGAAAGAGAGAAAGAGGGAAAAGACAGTATGAGGTGTGGAGAAAACAGCAGCAGGTACAAGGAGCTCAAATGAGATTAATGGCGCCTAAATAGAGCACGTAAAGGAACAGTTACAAATCTAAGAAAAGGGAAAGAAAAGACTAGAAAAAAACACAGAAAGAGCTTGTAGATGAAATTCTCTTCCAGGAACAGCAGGTTAAGAGAAATTACACAGGGAGCAGTTAAGCTTGTAACACGGGGGAGAATAGAAAAGAAAATGCAGTTTTATGAAGTGTGTTTGCCTAATCCAGCTAGCACTTTTATTTTATTTCTCTATTTGCTTCTTTTATTGGTAAAGTAAGTTTCAAGTGCATGCACAGGTATGACCGAAAGAGCCAGGGTATAATAATTTGAAGCGTTTGCACCAGCGCTAATGAAGGACGAGAGTTATAGCAAAGATATGAAAGGGGGAGCGATAATAAATATGTGATATGGCAATAGTGACACCAAAATAAGCCACCTATTTATAAAACTGACATGGAAGAAATACTAAAGGTTATCTTCTGAAATTGTAGCTGATGTTAAAAAGATTCTTGTTGTCGGCAGGATTCGAACCTGCGCGGGGAGACCCCAATGGATTTCTAATCCATCGCCTTAACCACTCGGCCACAACAACTGACTGTAAGGCATGTGCACATAAGCTGTATGCAAGTTTTCAAGGTGTCCCACAGCAAATTCCTGATATTCTGCAATGCACTTTTTAAAAATAATGTATTTTTCAGCAGGCACATTCTCTCCTAAAAACAATAATTGCATGCGTATATCTCTAGTTTGGAATACCATAGGCTTGCATGCATACTCCCATGGGTCACTCAAGTTTTTTGGACCCTATTGCACTCTGTTTTCGTGCTGCTTTTAGTATATGGCCCATATTACAGAAGTCTACCATCTTTGAGTATTTGAGGCTCCTTTTTAAGTGCTTTATATTTTTTCCTTGAAGAGCTATATAATAAAGGGGTCCGGGAAAGATTGCATTTATGGAAGATAAAAGAAGGCCCACTTGTCTCACCAAATGCTGTAGAGAAACCTGATGTTTTACTCATGTTATCCTTAGTTCGTTTTTGTTAGACCTTGCATTCTTAAGGTGGTCCCAACCCACCTTATTGCTTTTCACCTCCGCATTTTGCTGTATCTTTTTGTTGGCCTTAGGACTCTGATCACTTTATCGCTACTAATCAGTGCTGAAGTGCACGTGCTTCTTCCCTAATCATGTGTATAATTGGAGTATACCTGACTGACAGATTTAATTTACTTGAAAGCCCCTTGTAGAGTGGTATACCATATACCCAGGGACTGATTTTTTTTTTTTTTTTTTTTTTTTATTCCTCATATACCAGAAGTGGGTATTCTAGAAAGGGTATCTCCTCCTCTCCTCAATGCGATGTTCCGACCAACTGGACTAAAGCTACCGTCTTGGCTCCAGATTGGGAGAGAAGGTCGGATACCCCTCCAGTCTCCACTGTGAGCTAGGTCCACTCCCTACCCTATAGTCGATACGGCCCTCTGTTGGGTAGGATACCAAGCGTCCACAGGACCCAGGTGAAATCATTGGAATATATATCATCGGTTCCGCCAAGCCACCAGGGCCGCCCAGGTTTTGTCAAGGCAAGAATTATCACATGCAAGATCAGCTTCACTAATATATACAATATAGCTTAAAAAATCTGCAAAGGTAGGAATGATCTCTGACTTCCAAAGCTTACAGATTTCTCGTCTAGCTATAATCATTGCATAAAATATAAATTTAGTCCTCATCTCGTTAAGCGGAGAACCAAGCTCTAACCCAAAAAAAATGGTCATCGGAGTAATTTTAAACCGTATATTACACACTTCTATTATAAATTCCTCTATTTTGGACCAAAAGAGAGATAATTTAGGGCACTCAGCGAACATATGTATGTCATCTGCCTTGGAAAGTTTACAGCGCAAACAAGAGTAATCCATATTTGTAAACTTAGACAGCTTCTTGGGTGAAAAATACGCTCTATATAATGTAAACAGATGGTTTCGCTTTAAGGGGGCAGATTTAACAACCGTATGCAACAGTTTAAAAGAATCTCCCCAAAGACCTTGTAGTTCGCCATGTTGTAGAGTTATTTCTTCTCCCCATAATTTGTTAAGTTCAGGTTCCGTGACTTGATCTTTTTCATTTAGTGCGTCGTACCAAAAGGCAACTTCTTTTTTCCAGCTCCCTTTTCTCTTTACTAGATCAAATTTAGGATTAGATGCGAGATTCCAAGTTATAGTACTACACCAGTTGGATAATTGATAAAATTTGAATCTAGTAAGGGTTCTACTTGTTAATCTGGATAATGAATCCCACTCCATTAGTCTAGAGTCTACGATGAGGTCTTGCCAATGTCCAATGCCCGCTGTTCTGAGAGGAATTGATAATTGATCTCTGAGGCATTCCGGTGTTCCAGGGGAATCCCATATGGGGGCAAGGGGAGTGTAGTAAGAAATATCCAGTTTTTTCCTGAAAAATACCCAATTTCGCAAAGCTGTTCCCAAGATTTTTAATCTGACCTTCTTGTAGAACTTCGGGTCTCCGAACTTAAATAAAAAATATTCTTTACCTTGAGGAATATTGTGTAACAAAGCTTGGAATAATTGACCCAAACAGGATGAGTCGGCTTTATCGGCCATTGACCTAAAGTTTTTAAAGTGAAAAGCTTGACAGTAGTGGAGAATGTCTGGCATAGCTAACCCACCTGTTTTAATCTTTCTTCTAAGTTTTTTCATAGAGATTCTGGGCGCTTTGGAATTCCAAATAAAGGACCCTATCCGTCCCTGTATTTTGGCAATATCTTTGGGGCTAAATGAAAGAGGTATTGAATTGAAAAGGAAGGTGATCTTTGGTAGGATGATCATCTTCAACAGATTAATTCTACCAAAGATGTTTAACGCCAATCCCGACCATCGGTGTAAAAGTGTGTTAATATCTTTAAGTACCCTCTCCAAATTAACTTTAGGTATGTCCGTAATATTTTGCACAAGCTGGATACCCAGGTATCTCATACGGGTCTTTACCCCAGGAAACCTAACCTCCTGGTTCCATTGCATGACCTCTGTTTTTTCTTTATTTACTTTGTACCCAGAAACTTCTCCAAATGCTTCTGCTTGTTGAAATAATTGAGGGATTGACGTTTCAGGGTTAGATGTAAACATTAGGAGATCATCAGCATATAGGGCAAATTTCAAATTTAGCTCATTCAGGCGAAAAGGTTCGATTAGATTATCTGATCGTAATTTGATAACGAAGGGCTCCAAGTATAGATTAAATAATAAGGGGGATAGGGGACAACCCTGCCTAGTACCACGTGTAATTTTAACCCAATCTGTAAGCATGTTATTTACTAAGAATTTAGCTCTGGGTTGGCAATATAACGCTTTTATTGATGTTATAAAGTTAGTCGGTATGCCAAACTTTGACAGGGATTCCCATAAGTACATCCAACTTACTTGGTCGAAGGCCTTAGCGGCATCGATGGCTACTATACTTAATGGGACCTCCTCCACTAAAGCAAAATCAATTGCCGCGATAGCCTGAAAGGTCAACTCATTTAATTGCCTGCCCGGCATAAAGCCCCTCTGGTCCTCATGAACAATAGTCTTAATAATTTTGGCCAATCTCGCTGCCAACACCCCTGCAAAGATTTTATAGTCCACGTTCAGCAGCGAGATTGGCCTAAACGACTCAACCAGTGAGGGGTCTTTATTAGGTTTCAAAACCAGAGTTACTGTGGCCTCTGACCATGTCGGGGGTATAGGATCTCCTTCTAAGTGTATTCGATTGAAAAGGGCTGTTAAAATGGGACATAAGATTTCCGCCCCTATTTGGTATATTTCGGCTGGGAGCCCATCTGGGCCTGCAGCCTTACCACTGGCCATCCTCTTAATTTGATCGTGTACCTCTCCCTCTTTAATTGGTGAGCTTAAAAAAGAGCTATCCGTCTCTGTTAGGTGTGGTACACTTACTCCCTCCAACCATTGATCTACCTCTTCCAAACATATTTTGTCATTGCTCCCCATATATAAATTTTGCATGTAGGTTTGAACTTCTCTCAAGATCTCACCGCTATCTGATGATATATCGCCAGAGCTCTGTATTCTCAAACCGGATATCTGATTCCTAACACGATCTGCTCTGGCTTTCCAAGCTAGTATTCGCCCACATTTCTCCCCATATAAAAAATTCTGAAGTCTACTCGTATCCCACCTTGATTAAATAATTTTATCTAGGTTGGCCCGGTATTTAATTTTTAGGTTCTCTAACTCTTTTTGAATGGATGTTACATCGATCCGTTGTTCTAAGCAAGCTTTCTGTAAATCTTGCTCTTTTTGCTTTATAAGAGATAAAAAGTCTTCATTTTCCTTTTTTCTAATTTTATTTCTTTTTATCATTTCAGATGTAAATATACCTCTTAAGAAAGGCTTGAAAGCATCCCATAATGTTTGCTCCGATACAGTGCTCTTATTTAGTTCAAAATATTCTGTCATATGATTCGATAGTTCAAGCTTTAGATTCTCTTGTGATAATAAGGATCTATCTAAGGTCCATCTCCTAACTTGTAAATTCTGTGGGAGCTTAATCACTAGCTCCACTAAGGAATGATCTGATAATATTGCCGGAATATAAGCAGTGGAAAGGGTCTCTGAAAGAAGACTTTGATCAATAAGAAAGAAGTCAATTCGTGAGTGGTGTTTATGTTTGTGGCTATAAAATGAATAATCTCTGTTATTCCGATTCTTGGTCCTCCAAACATCTATCAAATTGAAGTCCTTTATTATGTTTCCAAGCTCCCTTTTAGATCTAAGTAGTGGAGGTACAGGTGCCTTAGAAGTACGATCCAATATAGGATCGAATACCAAATTAAAATCGCCACCTAATATAATGGGGGCATTCAGCTCGATAAGACTAGTTTTCAGACTCACCAAGGCCTCTGGTGCATCTAGGTTTGGGCCATAATATACAGTACATGTTATTTTTATGTTTTTCACTAACAATGATGCGGTCAGCCATCTGCCTGTATTATCCGTTTCATATTTCTCAACCCTTATTCCGCTATTAATTCTGATAATTATCATCACACCTCTAGTATTATTGCACTGCTGGGAGCATAAGATATCCTGTATCCATTTTTGATTTTTAAAAGCCAATCTACACTCCTGTGAATTAAGGTGGGTTTCTTCTAATAGAAGAATGTGGGCGCCAGACTTATTTAGGAATTCACAAATTCTACCGATTTTTCTGCTTTCCCTCAGTCCATTGACATTCCAGCTGATTATTTTTAATTTATTCTCCATATTCCTTGATTATCCCCTAAGGGGAAGTGGATCTTAATTGCATATTGACTCTTAGTGCTCTCGTAGTTTCTAGCTATATGAGGATTTTTTTTTTTTAAGCGCTCCCTCCCTACCCTCCCCACCCTCCTCCCCCCATGAGGAACCTTCCCATATTACCTTTGGCGAAGATATCGCCATTTGAGGCCCCTCCCCCCAACTGGAGATCTGGTCCAATCTATGCGTACTATACAATTGTATGTACCTTCACCCAACTAATCACACCAAGAAAAAAAAAACATCACTTTTTTTTCTTTTTTTTTTTTTCTTTCCTTCTCTCTTTTTTTTTCCCTTTCTCCCTCTCCCCCCTTCTTTATTGTGCCTTACAATTTTTTTTTTTTCACTTTCTTTTCCTTTTCTCTTCCTTCTCTCTCCCTTTTTTTTTTTTTTTAAAGTATCTCTTTTTGTCTTATTTCTCCTTCATCCCCCCCTTATATTCCAAGACTAAAACTTTAATATAACTATTTATGATGATATTTTCTACAAAAGTAGTCCACTAAAGTCTCATGTTTAAGCATACCGTTATTCTCATACTTTCTGAGCCTCTTTCAAACTTACTACAAAGTCATCTACTTCGTGGGGGAATGTGAAATTATAAGTCTTGTTATTCCATACCACTCGTAGGGAGGCAGGAAATCTCATCATCACCTGAGCACCCAGACCTCTCAATTCCTGCATTCTGGATCCTAACTCCCACTGTCTTTGGGCCGTCACTCTACCCACATCAGAACGAATCAAATACTTTGAGGACCCTATCTGGAGTGAAGAATCCCTCAGAGCCCTACTTAGTATTAATTCTTTCACAGAATAAGATAGGAAATTAACCAAAATTTTTCTTGGGGTATTTCTATCAGAATGTCTACGAAAGGGATCTCTATGGGCTCTCTGAATTTCGCGTTCTAAGTCAATATCTGGTCTGTCTTTTAAGATACCTTCTCTCAGGAGCTTGCAAATCATGGTTTTAACATCACCATTCTCAGACTCCTCTGGTATTCTCAAAAATTTCAAATTATTGCGTCTTGCGTGGATTTCCAATCTTTCCATATCCTGTTGGAGGGTCTGATTTTTGGCTCTCAGGTCAGATATTGCGTTGGACTGCGCTTGTGAGGCCCTTGAAAGCACAGCGACCTCTCCCTCTAATGCAGCTGTTCTTGTGCATACATCATCCAATTTTCCTTCCAGGATAGAGCATTTCTGGGCGATTTCCTTTTGGTTACCTTCAGAGATTTCAAATTTAGGTAAAAGTTTTGCCAAAAGATCATCCTGTAGAGATCTAAACAAGTGCTCTATACTTTCACCTCCTGCTTTATGATGTTTATCCTCACATAAATCATTTCCAGTGGGAGAGCCAGCTAGCTCAGGGCCTGTATTGTTAATTATGGAAACCACAGGTTGTGCGTCATCTCTGTGTAAATCACCACTTGGGACGTCCTCGGATACATCCTCTGTTACCTCCATTTCTGGGTCTATCAATAAGGGTGTATATCTATTTTGCAAGGCCACTTCATGCAAGTTTTGTGAAGCCACGGGGGTTGAAAGTTGCTCAGTGGTGGAAGGTTCTAGACTGGATGCTGTTTTTTCCATAATTTTGAAATATGACGTTAAGGAGGGGGCTTGTTTTGAGGCTGCGAATGTCTTTTTTTTTTGCTTTTTCCCCTCTACGTTCTTATTCCTTTCTCTCTTTTCTTTTTTCTGTAATGGGGTAAGAGGAACTGGCCCACGATCTCGTTTAAAGGAGGGATATGAGAGTTCTCTGTCCGGCAAAGAACGGAGGAGGTATCTACTTCTTACTACCGGAGGGGCAGCAGCTTGCAAAAGATCGCTTGTATTTAAATCAAGATTAGGGCTTATTATCTTACAGGCCTGTTGCTGCAGACAAGCTCTCTCCGTTATATCCAAAGGGACCTGGGACTTTGAGCCAGTACCTGAGTCCATTCCCTTAGGTTCTATAAGTTTATAAGAGGCCAATCTCCCCCTCCGTGTCCCAGAGTCATTCGTTCTTAATCCCTGCTGTGCCTGTGCCTTTGATGTAAATATACCACACTCACTACACTCATTAACCAGCTTCTCCTCCGCCCCCCAACCACCATATCCGCTCACCGCAATCGATGTGTGGCCTCTAGGATAAACTCTAGCAGCAGCCCCTCGTAATCTCCTCCACAAGAAGCCAAACCTGCTCGCCGCGTAGAAACCACCTTTCTTGCCTCGTCCGTGCAGATCACAATCGTCCCTTCTGCCTCCACCTCCAGCCTCCACGTCAACGCCCATCAATCACGAAGGTATCCCGCCGGGTCCTAATGCCTCCGGCTCCGGCTCTGCAGCACCGTTTCCCCCGGAGAGATCCTCCGTAAGAAAGAAAGTAGACACCCCCTTTTTAGTTTACTGCACGAAAGTAAGGGGGAAAGCTGCACACTGCTCGCTTACCGCATAAACTTCCAAAACGGGCGGCGATACATTAAACCGAGTGACCAGACTTCCCCAGTCAGGAGGGAGCTCTCACGACCGCCGTCAGCCGGCCGCCATCTTCCTCGACCCTCACAGCGTTCTCAGGGTAGGATGCACATCATGGCTATACTCTTGATATCCATTCGTACCGGCACTATAAGGTCGGACTTGGGAAGGCAAGACTAGCAATCCCCACAGGACGCAAACTCCACCACATGGGTGGTCTGATGGGAATTTTCTTAGCTTTCTGTCACAATAGTTCCTTGTCTCTAACAGCATGTTTTCACGCATTCGCCACAGTGCCACACGGTCACCGTTGTTAGTACACACCCCCCTAGACCTGGTCTGCTCTTTTGTGTGTTTTATAATTGGAGTATACCTGACCGACAGATTTAATTTACTTGAAAGCCCCTTGTAAAGTGGTAGTTTGTATGTCCTAGTAGTATCAAACAGTCTATTACATTTTTCACTACTGTGAGGTCTGCCCCTCTCATTGGTTAGCATTGGGTATTCCCTTATACTTTTTGGGGGGTAATTCCATATCAGAGAGGAGAAGCTTTATTTATTTATTGATAAATCCTATCTACTGGTGAGGTTGGATTTAATCTTACTATTGTATAAATGCCATTTTTAGAGAGTGAGCATTTCTCTGCACTTACTGCTCTATTTGCATGAAATCCTGTCTTCAATTGACGTCTGGATTGGGCTGCGAGACAGCTACATATGTGCATTCCCTGTAGACAGCCACAACACAGGTCACTCAACTGCAACTGCATTCATCTGCATTCTGATTGGCCTGGGGGAGAGCTCCGCTCCCCTTACCGCAAATATGTTCAGTATGTCAGTAAGTACAGTATACCTACATCTTATAATCATGTGTGTTTAAATAATTTGTCGTTAGATCATTTAAATATTGAAAAGGATCTGTTTTTAATAGACATTTTACAAAAACAACTGGTGCATTGGGGAATTCTGTAAAGGAAAAACCCAACTGCCGTGAGATTGGCAACCACAATGCCGTGACTCAGATTCGAACCGAGGTTGCTGCGGCCACAACGCAGAGTACTAACCACTATACGATCACGGCGAGCTACTTGGGCTCAATAACGTACAGTGACATGAAGAAATTATAATTCGGAACACTCAGGGCTACTCATGTGATAGGCTGAATGTGTTCATTGCTTCCTCATTCCTTATACAAAGGCTTTATCTCCTCAGTGGTTGATAGGCTGAAACCGTTTCCTGGCCGCCTGCTTGTGAACTGGCAGGAGTCAAAGATCACACATACACTGGTGGGCCTGTGATGGGACACCAATGCAGAGAAACACACCTGGCGCAGATATTCTATTCTGTTTATTAGACCTGCATCTGCCCTGTACCTCCTCAAGCCATCTGTATGTGAAGCAAGAAAGAGTTAAGGAACGGTCCATCTACTCTTTTATTGGGAGGATGCTGCCGTGAGCTCCTCCCAGCTAATCACACAAACAGCAGTAAAGCAAGATAACTACACAGTTAGGGGGGACTGCATGGTTAGGTTTTTGAGGAATTATTGAAACTGACCTCAGTGACCCATAATCAGAGCTGTGGCTAATGACAGCATGCCTAATTATGATGAAGCAAGCACCATGGCTCGTAGGGGCCCCGCAACACACTTTTCTTAGCTCATTGAATTAAAGTATAAACTCCTGCCATGTGTGAGTGGTAAAGGCTTGTTAATTTTGTTGCTTTTCAAATTCACGTCTGACAACAAGACGAAGGAACATTGGGGCATCAGACGCTTTGGAAAGTAGCCACCAACCGCAGAGAAAGAGAGAAAGAGGGAAAAGCCAGTATGAGGTGTGGAGAAAACAGCAGCAGGTACAAGGAGCTCAAATGAGATTAATGGCGCATAAATAGAGCACGTAAAGCAACAGTTCAAATCTAAGAAAAGGGAAAGAAAAGACTAGGAAAAAACACAGAAAGAGCTTGTAGATGAAATTCTCTTCCAGGGACAGCAGGTTAAGAGAAATTACACAGGGAGCAGTTAAGCTTGTAACACGGGGAGAATAGAAAAGAAAATGCAGTTTTATGAAGTGTGTTTGCCTAATCCAGCTAGCACTTTTATTTTATTTCTCTATTTGCTTCTTTTATTGGTAAAGTAAGTTTCAAGTGCATGCACAGGTATGACCGAGAGAGCCAGGGTATAAAAATTTGAAGCGTTTGCACCAGCGCTAATGAAGGACGAGAGTTATAGCAAAGATATGAAAGGGGGAGCGATAATAAATATGTGATATGGCAATAGTGACACCAAAATAAGCCACCTATTTATAAAACTGACATGGAAGAAATACTAAAGGTTATCTTCTGAAATTGTAGCCGATGTTAAAAATATTCTTGTTGTCGGCAGGATTCGAACATGCGTGGGGAGACCCCAATGGATTTCTAGTCCATCGCCTTAACCACTCGGCCACAACAACTGACTGTAAAGCATGTGCACATAATCTGTATGCAAGTTTTCAAGGTGTCCCACAGCAAATTCCTGATATTCTGCAATGCACTTTTTAAAAATAATGTATTTTTCAGCAGGCACATTCTCTCCTAAAAACAAAAATTGCATGCGTATATCTCTAGTTTGGAATACCATAGGCTTGCATGCATACTCCCATGGGTCACTCAAGTTTTTTGGACCCTATTGCACTCTGTTTTCGTGCTGCTTTTAGTATATGGCCCATATTACAGAAGTCTACCATCTTTGAGTATTTGAGGCTCCTTTGTAAGTGCTTTATATTTTTTCCTTGAAGAGCTATATAATAAAGGGGTCCGGGAAAGATTGCATTTATGGAAGATAAAAGAAGGCCCACTTGTCCCACCAAATGCTGTAGAGAAACCTGATGTTTTACTCATGTTATCCTTATCTTTTTTTTTTTTTAAATATATTTTTATTGCAGGAATTAGTAAATTGTTACATATCTGACCAGCATTATAGATCAATCAAAATCAGTGGAATACAACCCTCCGTCCCCCAGCAGGATGAACCCTTACACAGCCATTCAGCCCACAATCCAATGGTCGGGCGGCGATATCCAATGGGGACTCAACAGGGAGTCGAAGCTGGTCCGGATGATCCACTGTCCGTCATCTGCTTTTCTAAACAATCCTACAAAACCAAAAGAAAAACCCCTCCCTCAAAACACTATGCACCAAATTAACCCCTGCCCAACCCCGCCACCAGTGCACGGCAACAACCGTAATAGGATCTGTGAGAGGACCCACGAGGAAAGCAACAGACCTGTAAAGTGCAATCGCCTATCGGGACTCGGGGCGAGCTGCTTCCTCACTTTCGGAATCGCTGGGGGCGCAATAATCCCTGAGGGCCTGCACTAATGTCTCCCATTCTAGCGCTGCCTCCTGCGCCTTCTCGTTGTGTTGTCTCCTAGCTAACTGGTACCTCAGCGTGCTTTCTCCCGCCGCCCATTTCAAGAGTTCGCTGTGCCATCGGGCCCCCGTCGGACCAACCCGTGCCTTCCAGTTCCTGGTCACCTCTCGTTTAGCAAGGAGAAGCCCCAAATCAATGAATTTACTAGTAATTTTGTTTTTGGGGGTATGTGGAAACCAGTGTAGGAGTCCCACTGCCGCATCAACCGATAAGGATCTCCCCGTTAACTCCTCCAGGGTCTTCCCCACTTCCAGCCAGTAGGAGGACAATCCTGGGCAGGACCACAACATGTGGAGGAGGTCTGCATCCGGCGCCTGGCATCTGGGGCAGTCCGCGGAGCCCGTGGCAAAATACTGTTGGATTTTCGCCGGGGTCAAATATGCCCTATGGAGTACGTAGTAGTGGACCAATTGAAAGCGGGCGTGGCGCGTGCCCTTCCAGGCTCGCCGCACGAGTTGGGACCAGGTCGTCTCTGGGATCTCCTTACCTATGTCTTCCTCCCAACGGGTTCTTAAGGTAGTGAGGGGGGCCAACCCCTCATTGAGCAGTCTACCGTATAGGCAAGTGACCGCCTTCACCGTACCCGCAGACATCATGACGTATTGGCACACCGGTGACGTAGGAGGTTCCTCCTTCCCGTGCTTCCAGTGCGCCTGGATCGCTCGGACCAGGGCCGAGTGCAATAGAAAGTTGCCGCGAGGAACCTCGAAGCGATCAATGAGCTCCTGAAAGGGCAAAAGCGCCCCGTCCTCGTAGAGGTCACCCACCAATTGTAGGCCCGCGTCCTCCCAGTCCGCTAATCGTGACCAATCACCGCCATGAGGCAGGGCCGTCAGCATACCCAAAGGTATTTCGGGTGCATACGGTGTTCGCAACTGGCCCCGGGCGTGGACTCGGTTCCAACACAGGCGAATGGTCTTCTCCTCAAGCGTCAAGTCCTGCAAGGCCAAACGCTGTTGCAGCGCTATGAAGGAGAGAACATGCCTGGCTATCCCCGTGCCTCTTCTGTCCTCCGGGCCTCGGAATTCCCTGGCGACCTCCTGGGTGAGGGTCTGTAGCTGCGCCGCCAAGTAGTACTTTTCAAAGTCTGGCACCGCAAGCCCACCCTCAGCTTTCGGCCTCATCAGGGTCTTGAGGGCCACTCTTCGGCGGCCCGAACCCCAGAGGAATCCGACCACCATTGACCGTAACAGTTGAAATGTGGCCGTTGGGACCCAGATTGGTAGCGCCCGGAAATAATACAGCAACCGGGGGAGCGCCACCATTTTGAGCAAAGCGATCCGCCCTGCCACCGAGAGCGGTAGAGCAGCCCAGAAGTCCATGCTACCCCGCAGCGCTCGAGTGCTGTGAGCTATGTTCCCATCCAGGAGATCAGATGGTTCATGGTAGACGTACACCCCCAGGTACTTAAAGCAGTCAGGTTCCCACCTAATCTCTCTACTGATATCAGGGCTAGGTGTGCCCTTGCGAACCGGGAAAAGACAGGTCTTAGCCCAATTCACCCGAAGGCCCGAGACCTCCCCAAACGCCCTGAGCGCCGTCGCAGCTCCATTCAGGGCAGCAACCGGGTCCTCAAGGAAGAGCAACAGGTCATCGGCGTACAGCGAGATGTAGTGTGGGCCCGAAGGTGTCCACAAGCCATTATAATGGACTCCCGATCGGAGTAGCAGCGCCAGTGGCTCCACCGCTAACGCAAAGAGAAGCAGGGATAATGAACAACCCTGTCTCGTGCCTCTCTCCACCGGGTATTGTGAGGAGATCAGCGGGCCTGCCCGAACCCTGGCCGATGCCGAGGCATATAGGACCGTGGTCCATCTGACGAAACCCTCGCCGAGGCCGAATCGCAGTAACACAGTGCGCAGGTAGTCCCATTCCAGGCTGTCAAAAGCCTTCTCCAAATCTACCGATAGGACCACCGGGCATGGGGCGTCCACGAGCGGTTCTCCCAGCAAGCGGAACAACCTACGGATGTTCATGGTCGTGTTTCGTCTGGGGATGAATCCAGCCTGGTCCTCATGTACCAGGGAGCTCATGTGACCTAGCAACCTCGAAGGCAAGATGCTGCTCAGTATTTTATAATCGACCGTCAGCATTGATAAAGGACGGTAGGACGCCGGATCGGACGAGTCCCTTCCCGGCTTGAGGAGGGGAACCACTAAGGCCTCGCACATTGAGCCGGGGAGCCGACCAAGCCGCTTCGCCTCTCTATACACTATCAGCAACCTTGGTGCTAAGAGATCAGCATAAGCTGCATAAAATTCAACAGGAAGGCCGTCCAGGCCCGGGGTCTTATTCCTTGCCATCTTTTGAATGGCGCTGCGAATCTCCCCCAGTTCTATGTCGGACCCCAGGGCTTTCGCTACGTCAGGCTCCACTGTTGGGAGCTCCAGGGGTCGCAGATAATCATCGAGCAGGTCAGGGTCTCTGGCAGAACGACTGCGGTACAAACGTTCGTAGTAGTGCAGGTAACAGCTCAGAATCTCAGGCTGAGTGTGTACTTCGGTCCCGTCCGCTGTGCGCATGGACGTCGTCAGAGAGGTCTGGCGCGTAGGGTTAGCTAGCCATGCCAGCAATGCGCTCGATCTATCCCCCTCTGCGAGGGACCTAACAGTATAGGCCTTGTAGTCGAAACAGCACAGCCGTTCGACCTCCGCCGCTACCGCCTCCTTCGCCTCCGCCGTGCGTTCCTGGAGTTCAGGGCGCCCGGGGCGGCGGAGTTCCAACTCACGGAGTTTCCGATCAGCTGTATCTAAGTCGTCAAGGATAACTCGCCTCATGCCTACCTTTTTGGAGATGCAGTAACCCCTTACCACCACCTTAAAAGCGTCCCATTCCAGCGCCCTCGAACTCGCAGTGCCCCCGTTGGACGCGAAGTATTCCGAGATCTTATCTCCTAGGTCCGCTTTGAATACACTGTCTTCTAGGATTTCGGGACGCAACTTCCAGGTGGGCACTGCAGGCACCCCAGGAAACCAGCGAAGGTCCAGCAGGAGAGGGTTATGATCTGAGATGGTCCTGGTCAAATATTCAGACCGGACCGCTGCTGAAACCAATTCAGTCGAGCCAAGAAATCCGTCCAGTCGGACGTGTAACTCGTGCAGGCCTGAGAAGTAGGAATAGTCTCTAGTGTCGGGGTGTTGCGCCCTCCAGATATCCGTCAGACCCCAGTGTGTCTGCCAGTCCCTACGACCTTTAGCCACACGGCGAACCGGAGAGTCAGGGAGGGGGGGATGTGAGCGGTCATTCTCCACATCTACTACTGAATTGAAATCCCCACCGATCAGGAGGGGCCCGGACAAGAAGTGGGCCAACGAGCCCGATAACCTGGAAAGGAAGGCAAGCTGGTCCACATTGGGTGCGTAAACACAGCAAACGTTTAGGTCCCTCCCCCCCAGAGTGCCCGAAATGGCCACGTAGTGCCCCTCCGGATCCACCACTGATTTCGTGACCTGGAAGGGAACCCCAGCTCTGATCCAAATTAGCGCCCCCCTAGCATACGCGGAGTACGAAGTGCAAAAGACCTGCCCTCTCCACCTACGCTGTAGCGCCGCCCCTTCCGCCTTGTTCAGATGGGTCTCCTGCAGCAGCGCTATTTGTACCCCTCTACGCACTAAATAAGCGTGGACTTTGTGACGCCTAGACATGGTGTGAAGCCCCCGCACGTTCCAAGTAATACATTTCACATTAGCAACATCAGCCATTGTCCCACATTGTTCGTGCAAAGTCTCCCCATCGGGGTCCCAACAAAGAAAGAGCAACAATCGACCCAGCACTGATGGCGGCCATTTTCCCCAACCAAAACTCAACAACCCCGATTCGACCCAAACCCCTGCCCACCCTCCCCAGAACAGGACCCAAATAACACCATCTAGTTCCCATCCAAACCATACCCCCAGAAAACCCCCTATCCCCGACTAATCCTGCGGTCGCCACCGTAGGAAGGCCTTAAGGGCCAGGTGCGGGCTGGGCGTTGGCAGTGGGACCTCGATGCTCGGGCTACCAGGACTAAAGCAAGCCCAAAACAGTAAAAGAAACCCTCAGGGCACGAGCATGGCACCCCACCCCCACTTCCCCGGGATTCATGATCAATCACCGGCCCCCGCCACCCCCGCTGCGGGCCCCCACCCAAATGGATGCAGCTCACCCCGTCAACCCTGTCCATCCAGAAGGTCCTCAACCGATTTCAGTGTGATCACCGGCCTGTGGACGCTATCGGTCACCGATTCCTCCGAGTCTGTTGGCACCCCCTCGTCACCAGGGTCCGCTTCCTCTTCAATGGTACCGTCCCGTGAGCCAGACAGCGCAGACAACACCTCCAACACTCCCTTCCGCTCCGTCGACGTCTCCGCAGTCGAGGGTCCACCTGACCGGCCACGGCGACTCCGAATCCTTTTGGACCGCCGTCGCTGTCCAGGCTCCACTGCTAGCTGAGTTGAGGAGCCAAAGCCATCTTTTCCGGCTCTATAGAGTTCGAGCCAGTTACAGACATCCTCCGGGGAATCAAAGAATTGAGTCTTGTTATCGACAATTATGCGGAGCCTTGCAGGAAACAGGAGCGAGTATTGGATGCCCTCGCTCCGGAGCTCGCGCTTGACCGCCAGGAATGAGAACCGCCTGCGTTGGGTCTCATAGGTGTAGTCCGGGAAGATGTTCACCTGGCTGTTCGCCACCTTGAAGGGGCCATTATGTCTGGCGGCATTAAGGATGAGGTCTCTGTCCCGAAAGTGCAATAACCGTGCCACCACCGGTCGCGGGGCACGGCCCCGTTGCGGTGGCCTCGCTGGGACTCTATGTGCTCGCTCCAGGGTGTAGAAGGAGGATAGACCCTCCGGGGCCACCGTGTCTCGGAGCCAGGCTTCCAAGTAGGCCACCATGTCGCCATCTTCAATCTTCTCCGGCAGGCCCACCACTCGAATGTTGTTTCGCCTGTTACGGCCTTCCGCGTCTTCCGCTCGCTGCTCCAGGGCATCAATCCGGGATAGGGCATCCTTCATTGTCGCGGCCAGGGTTCACTGTGCTGGCTCCAAGGTTTTTATCGAGCCCTCCACTTCCTTGACCCTATCCGAGAGCTTGCCGTGATCCGCTCTAAGGAGGCCCAGACTCGTCGCCACCTGGGCAATGTCCTGCTGGAGGGCCGAGCGTGTGGTCGCGATCGCCTCCAAGACACGGTCAAATTGTTGCTGCAATGGTGCGCCACCAGAACTCTCCGGGTCTCCACGTTCCTCTTTGTCCGGGGCCTCCGAGTCTGAGGCGGCTGCGGTAGTCCCCTTGGCTCCCCTCCGTTTCCCCATGTCGCATGAATCACACGGTGGGGAGTCAGGTAGAGGCGCCACCGAGTGCGGGCGTCGGCTATGTCTCTCCCGGTTGGTGGTCTTCGGGCCGAGGGCCGGCGATCTCCGTCTCCAGGGCCTATTGGACCTCCACAGCTTCGGGCCGCGCCACCACCACGTCGTCGGAGGGCACTGAGGAGGAGGCGGAGACAATCGGTGCCAGGTCCGGCAGGCCCGTTTGGCTGATGAGGACCTGGAGCGAGGGTCACCAACACCACCGGAGACTTTGTGGCGCCAAGGGGCCGTGCTGCCCATGGAAGTCAGTCGATCGGGGAGATGCAGCCAAGTGCGGCTCGGGGGGTCGGCACCGTGGCTAGGGCCGCCAGGCGTCCGTGGGTCGAGGTCCACTATAGTGAGGGCATCCGACCATCTAGGAGCGATCCCCGTTGCCAGAGTCCAATCAGATCGATACCCGGACCATCATATCACAGGGAGATGAAAGGGTGGAGGGTGCGCTGTAGCTAGCGATGCTCCTCCAGTCTAATGGTCCCGACCAAGGGGACAAAGAGGTCCGGGCGCCATGTTGGGGCGCACTCCGCGGATCCACAAACTTCGATTTTCCGTCGGATCAACTCATGTTCAAGTTGCGCCAGGTGCTTCGGCAGGTCCCAATCGGTTCGATCAACGGTTTGCGGGGATTAGGGTGCCCCACGGCCTCCGATTTACAGGATAATCCCGGGCTCAGTCCCGGAGCCGAGCTCTCAGGCGACCATCGCCATCGGCGTCCAAGCCACGCCCCCCCTCATGTTATCCTTAGTTCGTTTTTGTTAGACCTTGCATTCTTAAGGTGGTCCCAACCCCACCTTATTGCTTTTCACCTGCGCATTTTGCTGTATCTTTTTGTTGGCCTTAGGACTCTGATCACTTTATCGCTACTAATCAGTGCTGAAGTGCACGTGCTTCTTCCCTAATCATGTGTATAATTGGAGTATACCTGACTGACAGATTTAATTTACTTGAAAGCCCCTTGTAGAGTGGTATACCATATACCCAGGGACTGATTGTGCCGCCCAAAGAAATAGCATTTCAAACCTGTCTGAAGCCTGCTACTGCAGTGCCTGTGCTGCAGTGTACTGCCACTTCGACTTGGCATTTAAAACTACTTGCCAAGCCTTAAACTCCAATTTTATTACATATCAGTAACCCCTAAGGTAGGCCCTAGGTAGTCCTAGGGGCATCATGCTATGTAAGTAAAAGGTAAGACATGTACTGTGGTAGTTTGTATGTCCTAGTAGTATCAAACAGTCTATTACATTTTTCACTACTGTGAGGTCTGCCCCTCTCATTGGTTAGCATTGGGTATTCCCTTATACTTTTTGGGGGGTAATTCCATATCAGAGAGGAGAAGCTTTATTTATTTATTGATAAATCCTATCTACTGGTGAGGTTGGATTTAATCTTACTATTTTATAAATGCCATTTTTAGAGAGTGAGCATTTCTCTGCACTTACTGCTCTATTTGCATGAAAACCTGTCTTCAATTGACGTCTGGATTGGGCTGTGAGACAGCTACATATGTGCATTCCCTGTAGACAGCCACAACACAGGTCACTCAACTGCAACTGCATTCATCTGCATTCTGATTGGCCTGGGGGAGAGCTCTGCTCCCCTTACCGCAAATATGTTCAAGAACGATAATTTATGTCAGTAAGTACAGTATACCTACATCTTATAATCATGTGTGTTTAAATAATTTGTTGTTAGATCGTTTAAATATTGAAAAGGATCTGTTTTTAATAGACA